>NC_091570.1:7673251-7685751 GCF_042767895.1 Penaeus vannamei
TATCTTCACTTACCACTGTTCTATATTCTTCCCTATAAAAAGAGGGAGAAGGGGAAAGAGGAAGAAACAGAAGAAATAAATGAACAAAGGAAAACATGAAAAAACGGCAGAAGCAAAACACAGAAGAATGGATAGAAGAATTAAGAAGAAAAAAGGACGGAAGAAAAGTTATAAGTTAGATACATAAATTCAAATAAATAAATAAACAACACAGAAACGAAATATCATCCTAAATTAACAAAACAAACAAAAGAAAGGGATAAATAAACAAGCTTAATAGAGGAATAAGACTAGACAGACCAAAAACATCAAGTGAAGATGACAGAGACAGATAGACACTGAAAAAAATGGGGTGAGAAAAAGGAGAGGAAGGGAGAAGAATTCTGAAAATGCACATAATAAACAGGACAAAAAACGATGATGACCCAGTAACCCAACTCTTGGTATCGCGTCATCACCCTGAGAGAAGAAAGAGAAACACGAGTAAGAGAAAGGATGAGAGGGAGAGAGAGAGAGAGGGAAGGAGGGGGGAGAGAGGCAGAGGGAGAGGAAGAGAGAGAGAGAGAGAGAAGAAAGGAGGGAGAGGAAGAGGGAGGGAGAGAGGGAGAAAGAAATAGACAGACAGACAGAGACAAACAAACCCTCATAAAAATACACAAACAAATGAAAGACCGACAGTCACGCGTACAATCCGAAAGCGAGAAAAAGCGAAGCGGAGAATAAAAGAGAGGAACAAGCACGAAGCAACAAGGAAACTTAACGACGAAGAAGGTCAACGAGCAATCAGATAAGTCTTTGGGCGAGATAGTAAATGCGACCGAGCGGACGGGGGTCCTGATCGAGCGAGAAGTAAAGAAGCAAAGGAATGGGTATCAAATTCAATGGCGAAATAAAAGTGGGGACGTAAAACTCTCACACACACACACACACACACACACACACACACACACACACACACACACACACACACACACGCACACACGCACGCACACACACGCACACACACACACATGCTCACAGACTCACAGACAGACAGACACACACACACACACACATACACTCTCTCTCTCTCTCTCTCTCTCTCACACACACACACACACACACACACACACACACACACACACACACACACACACACACACACACACACACACACACACGTATACACAACATAAAAAACACCCTAAGCAAGACACACACACAAACAGACACGAAACCCATAAAAACACACACACACACAACATACACCCCATCTAAGCGTAACACGGGGTCATTTGCGAGAGGGAACAGCTAGTGACGTGTCTTCACTAGCATTGGTAACATTCCCACGAAGATGGTATCAGCCAGGCGACTATACCCTGGACACGTGTTCCTGTATCCCACATATTGCGCTTCAGCCTGGCGATACAACATACGGGCGCCGTTCAGCCAGTCGAAATCGTTCTCAAGTGTCATTTACCCTGTAGCCTTTGGATCTTTCGTTCGCTATGTATTTTTGATTTTTTTAATCCGTTATATGGTGTTTTTCTAACTGCCGTTTTTTTACTCGTACTGATTTTTATTTCTAATTTTTTTGTTGTTGTTTTTTGTTTTTTGTTCTGCCATTATTATCGTTATCTTACTATAATTACTATTACTATAACTATCATCTTTATCTCATCTTATCAAAATAGCCTTTCTTCACCGGATTTCAACTGTTACTACGACTACCACAACCACCCATTCACATTCGAACAAAGTCCCTCGTCAAAGTCGCAAGTATTTCACTCCCACGCACTTCGAGAGAGCGACTGCGCACACTAGACTTGTGTTTTAGTAGCATCATTCAGTCGCAAAGAGAATCAAACAGCTGCAAGAGGCACGCTGCCCTTGCCAACCACTGGCCACTTCCTCACACTGTAACAGATTGCATTATGTTGCAGTGAGCTTGTTAGCTAGCGCTGTCTATTGCAACAGTGGTCCATCTTGGGTGCGTTTTGTCCACACTTTGTGAATAGAGTTTCTCAGCGTCATGCGCTCTGTTAAAACGCGAAAACGAAAAGAAAAAGAAAGCATTAAATTAACACCAAATCACTCAACTCAAAGAAATGATAAGAAACATTAAAGAAAAACACGAAATCAATCAGACTTGTTTGAATTCGGACCAATCGGCGTCGACCCCAGTCCACCAAGTGCCTCCGCCGATAACCAAAAAGCTCAGCCAAAACTAAAGGCTACACACATCGCTACGCTTCGCCACTACACCCACTACAACCACTACGCCACTACAACCACTACACTAACCCCACCATGACCGCACTAACAGCACAAGGATCACGGACCACACAGTACATAGGGGTGGATGCAACGCTCCTCGGTCTCCAACGGGGCTGTACAGATCCTTGCGCTCAGACCACTGGGTAGACCACAACTGCCTGGCTGGCTGGGGCATCAGACACACACTCACACCCTTCCCCCCATCCCCCATCTTCTCTACCCTCTCCCCACTCCCCCGTGGTGGCATTGGGAGGTGGGGTGCGGGCTTGGAGGGAGGAGGTAGAAGAGGAGGAGGAGGAGGAACGAGGGAGGAAGGGAGGGGAGGGGATAGTTGGAAACGTAGGAAGATGACGATAGTGCAGGAGAAAGCAGGAAGAGAAGGAGAGGGAGATTTGAGATGGAGAATAAAAAGTGGAAAAGCAAGAAAGACAACCGAGATCGAAAAAAATGATAAAAAGAAATAGGAAAAAAAGAGAGAGAACACAAACACGACTAATACTACTGTTATTCAGGCGCCTGAGACGATGCTAGTGGAAATGCCAATAATAACAGGGTTGGCAGAGGTGGTGGAAAAGCTGACAACAGGGGGGAGGGGGCAGTGATGCTGGCCGGACCGATGACAACATGCGTGGAAGAATTAGAAATGATTAGAGAGGAATTAGAGTTGATCTTGGCCGCTGGAGGTGTGTGCCTGCATACCAACCGCTGGCCACGCACGGGCTATTACACGAGGGGGAGGGGGGAAGGAGGAGGAGGAGGAGAAGAAAAAGGAGAAGGAGGAGAAAGGAAGATGAGGAGGAGTAGGATGCGGGGGAGTGGGAAGGGGGAGGAGTATGATGGGAGAGAGATAACGGGAGGACGAGGAGAGGGAAGGAAGATGAGGGGGAGAGGGAGAGAGGAAGAAGGAGGAGGAGGAGAAAGAAAGAAGAGGAGGAGGAGGATGCGGGGGAGTGGGAAGGGGGAGGAGTATGATGGGGGAGAGATTACGGGAGGAGGAGGAGAGGGAAGGAAGATGAGGGGGAGAGGGAGGGAGGAAGGAGGAGAAAGAAAGAAGAGGAGGAGGAGGATGCGGGGGAGTGGGAGGGGGAAGATTATGATAAGGGAGAGATAACGGGAGTAGGAGGAGGAGAAGGAAGGAAGATGAGGGGGAGAGGGAGGGAGGAAGAGGAGGGGAAAGAAAGAAGAGGAGGAGGAGGACGCGGGGGAGTGAGAGGGGGAGAAGTATGATGGGGAGAGATAAGGGGAGGAGGAGAGGGAATGAAGGTGAGAGGGAGAGGGAGGAGGTGGATGCGGGGGAGGAGGAGGGGGAGCGATAAAGGGAGAAGATGGAGGAGTAGGAGAAGAAAGGGGTAGAGGGAGGAGGAAGAGGTGGGAGGAGAGGGAGGAGGAGGAGGAGAGGGAGGAAGGAGGTGGAGGTCGAGGATGAAGAAAAGGACAAGAAAGAGGATATGTGGAAAAGAATAGAGAGAAGCGATACGGAAGGCCCGAAGATCATAGCATAATAATAATAATAATAATAATAATAATAATAATAATAATAATAATAAGCGCAAAAACCTAAAACAGAGAAAGTCAGTTCCGCCGTTTTACCATAAGCGAACCAGTCATCCCCAAAGTATGCGCTACAGCAGAGTCCACTAGACGCCTTAGTCTCCACCCTACATACCTGCTACAAGGACAACTGCCAAATGACCAGGCAATAAAAGATAGTGTTTGAAAAGGTCATGGTTTATTTATAGTATTGCTACTATTATTATTCTATTGTCGTAATCATAGGTCAGTATCGTTATGATATTGTTTTTTGGTTTCAGAAGTAGTAGTTGTATAGTAGTAGTAGAGTAATGGTAGTTGTTCCTATTGTTACCTTGTACTGACAGAGAACTAGTAGTAATAGAAGCAATAGTGGGCTGAGTGTTAGTATTAGAAACGATAGTACTGTTATCATATTAAGTAACAGTACTGTGTGCATCTACATTAACAGTAGAACAAACTATTTTCATGAATATTTCAATCCTCTTTCGCAAAGAAACACCTAATACTGTTTTATAAGCTTGGATTTGAAAGCCAAAGCATGTCAGCTACAACAGAAGGTCAGTTAATGACACCTGAAATTATTTAAATGTGACTGTTATCGTGACTGACGGAGAGACTGACAGTTGTAGTGAGTGATGAAGATTAGGACTGGCAGCTACACTTGCTGAAAGGATTACAAACCATCAAAATCTGAAATTAAAAAAAATCGCTCCTAAATCTAATGTCTAGCAAAGATCCAAAATAGACCAAGTCCGTGCAATCAGCGACGGTTATAAATCGTAAATTAACTGATTATCGGCATTTAATTACCCCAATAAGGGTTACTATTGAAAGAATAGAAGAAATGCAACCATATGCTTTACCTGTGGACTCAAGAGAGAATATATGTAAATATATGTAAATACCAAAACAAGCACGCAGACAAGCACGGCAGCACCTTCTCACATCAGTACATACTACTACAGACACTGTCAAGGCGAAGACGCGGTGACAGGTGACACGTGACACTTGAGTGGTAAGCGCGTTGAACTGATAACGCTGGCATGGAAGGCGTTCGTTGGAATGTTTGGCATGACTGGGATCTTGTCTTGTGAACACTGGTCAGCGAGGGAAGGAAAACGAACAAGGCCTCCGAAATAGCAGACGAAACATACGTGTGTGTGAGAGGTATGTGCGCGCGTGTGTGTGTTTGCATGTGCGTGTCCGTGTGTGTGTGTGTGTGTGTTTTTGGCCTATTTCGACATACATACCTATACGCTGGAAACGAACCAATAAAACAAGCAAATACAATACCATCTGACAAATCAATCCCGTATTTTAACAAGGATATACTAACGATCAGCTGTGGATACCATGACATCCTTGGATATAATCTCTAAGTGCCACGCAGGAGATCTAGGCATCCGCGTGCGTCGCATCCTGTAGCAACAAAGGCTATCAAATTATCGGCGCATCGCTCCAGCATATATAAGACCATTAGGTATAAAAGCATCTAAAATAACATTAGCTTGTTTCAGCGCCCCCTACCATGTCACAGCCCGGTAGGAAGTGTATAAGAGAGCCTTATTACTCACTGGATCAGGCTGTTTACCCATTGCCTTTGTGATGATAGTGATGGGGTGGGGTTGGTGATCAATAGGGGTTGTGATGAGTATAGCGACAGTGAAGAAGAGGAAGATCTAATTCGACTAAGCAACATCAAGCTGCAACAACAACGATGACGAAACCGTCTGCGCCCCTGTACGATGCAGCGCGCGCGGGGAACCACAATGCATGATTAAACGGAAACAAACTTCTACAGAGCCATTTCAACAAGCCAGCCCAAGTAACAATGGCTAGCTTCCTCTATTAAAAAAAAAAAAAAATTCTTCGAGTGTATAAAACACATCTCAGACATGACAACAAAAGGGTCTGATCTTGCTGTGTAAATAAGTCATCTGCATAATACCAAGAGACTAGTCATCGCGGGTGAATGCCGTAAAACAGAGTCATTCTCCCGCAAAAGTGTAAACATAGAAAAACGCCGTGACAAACAGGGGTCGTAGTGCTAAAAATACCGTTGACGTGTGGATTGGTTCACCGTAGAACCGCGGACCGTGGCGCTAAATGTGGCCCATCTGCGTGTATTTCCAGCCATAGCATCAGCCGCCCGACCGTAGCGTCCTACTGCTCATCCTCTTAATCCTAGGAGGCCTTCCTTTCGGGACAACGGGCCGCTATGATTCGGCTTCAAAGGACATCGCTGCACTAAGTCCTTCGGGGGAAACGCGGGTAAATAGAACCCACAGATACAAGAGCGCTAATATATAGAACAAATTACAAATCAAAACGAAGAAAAAAATATAAGTACAAGTTTGTACGCTCGCGGTGATATGGCTTTCTCTGCCCCGATTCTTCTCGTTAATCAATACACTCTATTCACTATTGACAAAAGGCTTTTATTAAAAAGAGAACCAAGGGTAAAAAAATCAATAGGCACAGAAATGAACCAGAAAAAAATGCGTTTATTGCATCTTTCATTCAGACTCAATCACAACCGGGGAGAGTGATCGGCCGCTTCAACTGCCCCATAACAGCGGACACCATTTCTCTGCCGTCAATCAATACGATGGGAAATAATACACAAATAGAATGGGAGACTGCACTAATCCGTCCGACAATCGAAAGCTCATCAGGCCGGGCGAAAACTAGTGGGAATTAGCGATCGCAACTGGATCGGAGCCGCGAGCGATTCTCTCAGACGCTCCATGCATCCTCCTTCGCCCCCATCTCTCACCCAGTGTCTCCCGCCCTCTCCTTCCCCTCGCCCCGTGTCCCTCACCCCTCCCTACCCGCCCGCCCTTCTTCCCTTGCCTCCACCCTTGTCGCCCTCTCCTCCCTTCCCCCAAACTGCATGCCCTCTCACACCTCCCTTCGGCCCGTGCCCTCTCATTCCCCTCCCCCTTCCGTTTCCCGCTGTCCCGTGCCCTCTCGCTTCTGCCCTCCCCTCTCTCCTCCGTTCCCCCGTGCCCTCTCATTCCCACTTGCCCCGTCCTCTATTTCTCTTCCCTTCCCCTCCTCCCCTTACCCCTTCCCTCTCTCCTCCCCCATCTCACTTCCCTCCCCCCTCTCTCCACCTCCCCTTGCCTTCCCCTCTCCTTCTCTCCCCTGTCCCATCAGCGCCCTGCACAGACCAGCGGACACGTAAAACAAATTAAACGGTGCTCCCGAAACCCCGTTAACAGGATCATTACGAACCGGCGATAACTGCTGCGGCGGAAGGGCGAAAGGCACTGAACTTGAACGGACGACAGAGTAAGGGTATAAGTGAACGCTCAGGTCATCACCCCGCACTCGGCCTAACCACTCTCCCGCTCTCTCCTATCCCTCCCTCCCCCTCTCCCGCCCGTTCCTATCCCTCCCTACCCCTCTCCTGCCCTCTTCTATCCCTCTCCCACCCTCTCATATCCCTCCCTCCACCTCTCCGTCTTCACCCTTCTCCCGCCCTCTCCTATCCCTCCCTCCACGACCTCAACCTGAACACTAACCCCGCCGACCCTCAACCCCCTGGTCTTATCGTATGTCAATCTTTCTTTATCTTTTTTATGGTTATTGTTCTCAATTTCTATTTTTGTATTTATTCATTATTTTTCTTCTCTCCATCTTTTCTTTCTCTCTATCTATTCCTCCTCTGTTTCTACCATTTCATCATCTCCCTGACCAGTAATTTTATTGTTTTTCTTCTTTTCCTTATTTTCCCTTACCATTTCTCGGTTCATCGTAGTGAATCATCGCATGTTAAGGACACTTCATATTTTCTTTCTTCCCGTTTCCGTACTATTTGTTTTAAATCCTCTTCTTTCCCCCAATTTCCTTCCTTCTTTCCCCTTGTCACACCGCTCCCCTTCTCTATTTATCAACATTTCGGTTCCCACTCTCTTTATCCTCTTGTCTCCCCTCACCTGTGCATACTGTGCAACCATTCATGCAAGCGCGCCTCTCGATTGCCACGTGTGGTTCCTCTCCCTCGCTTTATCTCTCCCCTCTTCTCCCTCCTTTCGCGAACCGCCCTCCTTCACTCCCCTTCATTTTCACTCCATTACTCCATTCCTCTTACATCCCTTCGGGCAGTGAAAAAACGGTAATGTCGCTCTCTCTCTCTCTTTCTCTCTCCTCCCCGCTTTCTCCCTACTTCCCCCCTCTCTCTCTCCCTCTCTCCCTTCTCTCTCTCTCTCTCTCTCCCCCTCTCTTTCTCCCTCCCCCCCTTTTCTCTCTCTCCCCCCCTTTCTCTCTCTTTCTTTCTCTCTCTCTCTACCTCCCTCCCTCTCTCTCTCATTTATATAGAGACAATTTACAACGTATACATGAATACATCTCTTTTGATCGCCAGAATCCCAGCGTCAGCATTGTTTACAGAGCCCGAAATGTAAACAAACCCCAAAGCCAATATTCACGCGCTTATCCGTGTAACAATGCTTGTGCTCCGTGACCGTATTTTAGTAACAAATATGTGCATACACACACACACACACACACACACACACACACACACACACACACACACACACACACACACACACACACACACACACACACACACACACACACACACACATATGCATACGCACGAAGCTACACAAATTACATCTCTTATCGTGATGTTTACGGCCGTTGCAATTGATAATAGCATTTCGGAGATTACTTAGGTACCTGAATATCCTGGACGTTTGATGTATCGACTCTGCATCGAGTGACCAGCTATAGCTATGAGAAATCGTTACGTCAATACAAGGAGATAATTCAAGCTTCAAAGACGTGTAGAATCTTTTCTCTCTCTCTCTCTCTATATATATATATATATTTACTGAAAATGCATACATATATATATACATATATATAAACACATATATGCGCGTGTATGTATGTATATATGTACACACACACACACACACATACACACACACACACACACACACACACACACATATATATATATATATATATATATATATATATATATATATATATATATATATATATATATACGTGTGTATTATATGCGCGTGCGAGTATATATATATATATAAATATATACACATATATGTGTGCATATACATAGATACATAAATACCTATATATAAACATATATACATATAAATATGCGCGCACACACACACACACACCCCCCCCCTCCCACCCACCCACACACACACACACACACACACACACACACACACACACACACACACACACACACACACACACACACACACACACACACACACACACACTAGGACCTCGTTGTTATATATATATATATATATATATATATATATATATATATATATATATATATATATATATATATTAGGACCTCGTTGGCCCCCTTTCCCCACCATCCCAGTGTCTCCTGGGCCGGTCTCACCGCCTTGGCATGGGATCGTAGCCCCTAGCACTCCGTTCCATGCAGGTTCTTAGCCCCAACTCTCTCCCTCTCTCTCTGCTCTCTCTTTCGTTTATCTTAATGTCTCCTCTTCTTCATATCCTTCATGTCTTTCTGTTTGTTCACATTTTTTCTCTCAAGGTCCCTGTCTCTGTCTGTCTGTCTCTCTCTCTCTCTCTCTCTCTCTCTCTCTCTCTCTCTCTCTCTCTCTCTCTCTCTCTCTCTCTCTCTCTCTCTCTCTCTCTCTCTCTCTCTCTCTCTCTCTCAAAACTTAAACATTCCTTCGCGTGAGGCAGTAGAATAATAAAACAAGAAATTTCAACATTCTGTTTTCTTCACAGTTTATCATCTGTCTTCTTAGCAATTCGTTAATTCAACTTCGTCGAATCACCTGATCCTTTTTAGTTCAGCCGCTGCACTTGCGCTCCTAAATCATCAAAAAAGTTTTTCTCTTTTTTTTATTTACTTTTTTGATCGTAATGTCACGTTTGATCTCACAGCTGCTCGATTTTCTCTCCCCCCCCTCCCCGTCTCTCTCTCTCTCTCTCCCTCTCTCTCTCTCTCTCTCTCTCTCTCTCTCTCTCTCTCTCTCTCTCTCTCTCTCTCTCTCTCTCTCTCTCTCTCTCTCTCTCTCTCCATTATTCCGTTATAAACTCCTCTTTCCTTTTCAATTTACACCTTGCACATTCATTACTTTTATCTCTAATCAAGCTATTGCTTGTCTATCCTTTTTTTAAAGGCCTGCTTTTTCTTATAATCACCATTGTTATAAACATGTCATCACATTTAATTTCATTTTCGCTCTTCTGCCTCTTCTTTTACCCTTAACTTCTCTTTCCTTCAGTCCTGTCTTCATTTTTCTTCCCCCCCTCCCCTCTTCCTCTCCTCCATCCCTTCCATCTCCTACTTCTTATTCTCCTTCTACAACCCTCCCTCACCCTCCCCCTCTCCTCCCGCCGGTCCAACTCGAGGCCGAAGCTGGCAAACACAGACCCCCAACCCCCCATACCCTCCCTCCCCCCCAAACGACTCCTCAGGCAAGCAATCAGACAGCATCCACGCACGCACACAACTTTACGGATTCCTCCCCCTCTCGCTCGTTCTCTTTTCCTGTACGGAACTGTTCATTTTTCTTTGTCCTTCTCCCTTGTCTCTCTCCTTATCTTTTCTCTTATCTATCGCTCTCTCCTTTCTGTCTATGTCTTTCCTTTTCCCCCTTTTTATTACATCATCTGTATTTCTATTTCTCTTTTCTTCTCTCCACCCCTGTCTTCTTTACTTCTTCACTATTTCCAACTTTTCAGAGAAAACAAAGATAAATACAAAGAGTTTCAGACGGAAATCGTTTTGTACCTTCCTTCCCATCTATCTTTATATCTGGATTTAAATCTTTCTATAACTATCCGTCTACCTATCTATATGCAGGAGAGAAAAGGAAGCGAGGGAGATAGATAAGAGAGAAAATGAGAAACAGACAAAATAGACAGAAAGTGAGAAACAGAGAAAGAGAAGGAGAGAGATAAGTAATTAAAAAGATAAGCGAATAAATTGCCCAAAATCCGGATAAAAAGATGGAAGGGGAGTCCTAAGAAGTCCTATACACCTGCACATTAACCAGGACGGAAAGCAGCGGGATGAACAGAAAAGCACAAGGTATGCTATAATGACAGGATGTGAACGTAAAAACTACCACTTCCAGCGCTTGCTTACTTCATTAGCATTCTTTTATCATTACCATTTTTATCATTATTATCATTGTTATCATTATCATCATTATTATCATTGTTATCATTATCATTATCATTGTTATCATTATCATCATTATTATCATTGTTATCATTATCATCATTATTATCATTGTTATTATAAATATTTTCATTAATAATTATCATTATTTTCGTTTATCATTACCATTATTATCATTGCCATTTTTATTATTCTTAGCAATAGCATACAATTAATGTCATTAGCATGATCATTATAATCATTATCATCATTATTATCATCATCATTATCATTATCATGCCCAATCTAAATACGATTATTCTGCCTATTCCCACTTTCTGTTTACCCCTTTCATGCACGGTCATTTTTGTGTTATTTATTCTTTATCATTCTTTGATATGTCAACTTTTTTCTTTTCTTTTCATCTTATTTTCTTCTTTTTTCGTCTCTCCTTTTCGTGCTATTCTTTATTACCCGATTCGTTCCGCGCCTAATTTACATTCCTCTTTCAAATTAATTTCTTTTCTCCCTTCTCTCCGTCAGTCTCTCATTTACATTTTTTTCTTTTTTTTCAATTTCAAAGGAAGAGAGAAATAAAAAAATATATATATCTTGGCATGCAACAAGCACGAAGACCCTCTCCCTCTTCCACCCCACTCCTCTCCCCCTCTCTTCCTCCCTTCCCTAACTCTTTCCATCCCTCCTTTCTCACCCGCATTACCTTCTCTCCCCAACTCTTCCCCAACCCATCCCTCTGTGGTTAACTCTCCCCATCTTTCCCGTCCCATTCACCCACCCCAGCGACTCTACCCGTCCCCTTTCCCCTTTCTCCTCCTTCATTCCCTTTCCTCCCCAGCTAGTGGCCCCATCCCCCTTCCACTACCTCCACCAAAACCCCCTCCACCCTAGCCAGCATACCTGACCCCCCTTCCTCCCCAACCAGTCAACCCGACCCCTTTCCCCTACCTCCTCACCCCAATCCCTTCCTCCCCACTCATCCCCAGAACTGCCAGCCTACCTCCTCACCCACTCCCTTTCCCCTACCTCCTCACCCCAATCCCTTCCTCCTTCCCCCTCCCTCCCCCTCCACTACCCCCACCCTTTGCACCGGCAGGGCGTGTGTGTGTATATTAATATAAGGAGCAGATGCCTCGGGTGTTGCTGTAGGGCCTGGCTGGCAGCGCCCCGGGCACACGTCACGGAGGTCTCGTATTGCCACGGTGTATCCAGGGAACTGCGTCTCGGTGCGGGCATGAGGGTGTGATTAATTTGAATACCATGTCTACTGCTTGAGTTTCCTCATTTTTCTTGTCTGGTATTCCTCTTTCTAATATTTTTAATTTGCTTTAGTTATTCGTCGTTCTGTTTTCTTAATAGAAACATTAGTTTTTTATATTTTCTTCTTTTCTTCTATTAACCTGTTTTTCCTTTTATTCTATTTCTTCCTCTCTTTTTACTCTTTTCTAACTCTACTTTGAAGCTTTGGAATGATAATAACAACAATCGTGAGAACGATGACGGATATAGCAGCAACTGCAACTGTAGTAACACAGCTGTCAATAAA
>NC_091570.1:7710751-7713251 GCF_042767895.1 Penaeus vannamei
CACACACACACACACACACACACACACACACACAAACGCGCTCAGTGCTTGAGGTAAAACGAATCTAATTATGTTCATTGAGACGACCACTATGAAAATTATTTCTTCGCTACTCAAGACTAATAAAAGTGCAATTACGTGATCATATTCAATGAAACAAGACATTCAAAAGACTGCAATTCAGCTACACGTTGGCAGGACTGAAGGGCGAGACTGAATGACGACTGAGACTGGAAAACGTAACATTGCATATGAATAGCTTAAACTGTTTAATATACCTTTATATGATTATTGAAAATGTTGGCACTGAATACGAATAGCTTAAACTGTTTAATATACCTTATATGATCATTGAAAATGTTGGAAGGAGGATATAAAGGTCGGAGCGAAGGGAGACAGGGAGGGGGGAAGTTGGTAGGGTGAGAAGAGGGCGAGAAAGAGTCAGACAGACTGACTGAATGACAAACACAACAGGCAAAGACTGAGGGAGACAAAACATCTATGATAAAAAAAAGGACATTCCTGCAGCCATTTCCAAGCAGGAAAGAAGCTACCCCGCTGTACACAGAAGGCGCGATCTGCACATACCTTCCCACACCAAAGCACAAATAATGCAGATCGCCCCCGCCCCCCCCCTCAAAAAAAGAGAGAAAAAAAAGTCATTGCATTTCCAGCACAGTGATTTGTGTCGGAAGAATTGCAAAATTGCGTTTGTAAAATTGGTCGAGGTCAAAGAAGCGTGCAACTATTACATTCTTTACCCCCCCCCCCTCCCCAGCCCTATTTTACCCCGCTATTGTGACTCCCACACTTCTTCAACCTCGCCAAGGACAGCGTGAGTGAAAATAATAATGCATAATGACAATAATGATATTCATAACAGTGAATAACACTCGTAGTGATAATCAAGAAGGAATACGTAAATTCACATACATACATACATATATATACTGTGTGTGTGTACATATATATAAACATATATACCTACACACATACACACAGCTTACTTTTTACCTCCCCGTCTCCTTCCGTCCATGCATTGAAGCTTACCTGAAATAAGAGAGAGAAAAATATGATGAAATAATACAGTTTTTTTTATTTATTCAAAGTTTTATCTTATCAATATTTTCCAGCGCCATAATCACTAATTTCCATCAGCTAAATTCAGTGACACTATATCATCAGCGCCACAATTAAAACATTATTACAGTAATAGTGACGGTCGTGCACTCCAAATTATAGCGAAAGTGTCAGCTGGCGAAGTAATGGAACATGAAAAGAAAATTAATCTATCTTCAGCCGCTTCGGAAAAATAATAAATATCCCAGAGAATGGAGATACGATTAATATCTTATCACCAATGACAAATTGTACCAAATTCCATAACCGACTAAAAATGTAAATAATAATAATAATAATAATAATAATAATAACAATGATGATGATGGTGATGATAATGATATTGATAATGATAATGATGATGATAATGATGATGATGATAACGAAAACGATAGCGATAATGATGACGATGACGAAGACGATGATGATAATGCCGATGATGATGACCATGATATATAGTAAAAAATAAATAAATAAATAAATAAATAATAATAATTAAAAAAAAAATAATAATAATAATAGTGATAAAACGCATACACTAAAAGGGCTTTAAACAAAGGAAAGCTCAGGCAGTACACGGGAAAAGCGTCCTTGTATCGGAAAGCGAGTTAAATGACCTAAAAGGAAAGGAACATTACCATTACAGACGCTCCTCCCCCTTCTTCCTTGCCCCTCTTATTCTTCCTTTATCCTATATTCTCGCCTATTCCTTTTCCCTTCCCCCTTTCCTTTACCTCCCCCCTCTTTTTCCCTACGCGTCTTATAAGAATTTACTAAGTCATCCCCCCCCCCCTCACCCTCCTCACTTCCTTCCATTCCGACTTCCTTACTATAAAGAAGGAGAGGAGGAGGAAGGTAAGAATGAAAGGAAGAGAAGAATCACGAGAGAGAGGGAAAAGAGGAGGAGGAGGAGGAAGGTAAGAATGAAAGGAAGAAGAGAAGAATCACGAGAGAGGGGGAAAAGAGGTGGAAGAGGTAGGAGGGACAGAAGGAAAGGAAGCAGAAAAAAAGGTGGAAGGAGGGGGCGAAGAGAAGATAGAAGAAAGGTGCGAAAGGGAAGGTGAAGAGAGGAAGAGGAAGGGATGAGGAGGGAGGGGGGGACGAGCGAAGCAAAGAATGGAAGAAAAGTAAGAGGAATGCCTGGGGGACGATCGGAGGAGGAGGAAGAGTAGGGAGAAGGGGGAGGGAGAGGGAGAGGAAGAGAGGGGGGGGGAGAGGTGAAGCAACGGAGGGCCAAAGACACCATCTCACCCTCCAAAGATAACTAAAGCTCTTGCGGTTTGATATTACCTCCAGATGATGATGATGATGAAGTTTCAAATAAAGGCCACTCCACTGGACCAGAGAGGGGAGGGGGGGGGGGAGGCGGAGAAGAGAAGGG
>NC_091570.1:7727479-7732479 GCF_042767895.1 Penaeus vannamei
GATTATTAATATGCCTTCTGACTGAGGTCTGCCTCCTTCTCTCCTCATTTTACTCTATAATTACCATCCAAGATAGAAGGGAATATTTCTCTCTCTCTCTTTCTTTCTTTCTTTCTTTCCTTCTCTCTCTCTCTCTCTCTCTCTCTCTTTCTTTCTCTTTTTCTCTCTTTCTTTCTTTCTTTCTTTCTCCCTCTCTCTCTCTTTCTTTCTCTCTGTCTTTCTCTCTCCCTCCCCCCTTCTCTCTCTCTCTCTCTCTCTCTCTCTCTCTCTCTCTCTCTCTCACTCTCACTCTCTCTCTCTCTCTCTCTCTCTCTCTCTCTCTTTCTTTCTTTCTCTCTCTCTCTTTATCTATCTCTCTCCATAACTCTTCTTCCATTCCTCAGCCAACCTCACTTACCTCCCCCCCCATCACACATATTGCCAGGGCATTTCACATGGCAGCCTCAAATCTGCCTGTCGTAAATTTGACAAGAGACATGAAGGCCACATCAACGCAGGGACATAAACAACCGAATGACCCTTTACTACACGAGACATGATGTGACATGACCGCTCCTACGCCGAGAGAGTAACAGTGAAATGTGACATGATGGATTTGTTTTACGGTTGGGTTACTTCCACTATTACTGATGTTATTACAAATGTCATTTTTGCAAGAGTAACCATTGTTAATCATGCTGCTAAGTTAGATTTGTGATTAGTTTCATAATGACTATCCTTATTTACAATTTGTGTTAATAATCACTACCATCATTAAAATTACAGTATCTATTACTCTCTCCAATTTCTTTGCTTCCACACTTACTCTGCAACCGTTATGGTAATATTACTATAATTTAATCATTGCTACCATGATAACCATATCATTATCAGTATCATCACCTATCGTATAATCATAACTACGATATGATTGTTGATTATAATCATTAACCTTATACCTGGTCTAATAATTTTCTGGATTATTTCTTATCATCATTATCAACATTATTTCCCTATCATCACCATTGTTACCATTATTAGTAGTATTGTTTTTATTATAACCATCATGTCATTAACATTATCACCAACTGTTGTAACAATCACGATGAACTTCATCAATTCCCACTGCTACCACAATATCACCAGAAGAAACAAAACAATGGGACAAACAAACGAAGAAAAAGAAAGCATCAGGAAAAAACAAAACGAGGACAAACAAAAGAAGATGAGAGCGAGAGAGAGAGAAAAAGAAAGAAATGAGCCACGAAAGAAGGGGCCGCGGCGGTGTCCATTCACTCTCGCAAGAAGGTCGTTCTTGCAAGCGACCTTGTTCTTCAACCTTGAGTGAAACTGACGGCTGTGTAACTCTTCTCTCGAGGCGAGTGTGTGTTGTCTTTGTTCATGCTAGAAGACGTGTGGAGTTACGGTCGCGAGTCTTAATTAATCTTTCTTGGAGGAAATGTCGATCGTAGGATTTGTGTCGGATTAATTAATACAAGACGTAAGTTCCACAAATAGAGACTGAGGATCCTCTAACTGAATGAGAATAATTACATATAAAACAAACCAAGAACAAATGCAATCATTGCCATCCTTAAAACAACAATGGCGTTAATAAAAAAACGCTACATACTAGCAGCTACTTGTAGTTGGGGTGCAGGTACAGACTGTCAGAACAAAAGCATTAGCTTCTAATAACCAAATGTTAATATAAACACGAGCAAGTAATTTGCATGGACTATAAGCATACACGCAGATCCGTGTGTGCGTGCGTGAGTGCGTACGTGCATGTGTGCGTGCGTACGTGAGTGTTGTATGTACGTGTGTGTGTGTGTGTGTGTGTGTGTGTGTGTGTTTGTGTGTGTGTGTGTGTGTGTGTGTGCGTGAGTGCGTGCGTGCGTGCGTGCGTGCGTGTGTACAAGTGTGAAGCTACATAAAATAGTAAGAGACGAATTTGCAGTCCTACGGAATAGGATTTCAGGCGTAATATGTATATGCACGCACACATACATTCTCCAATACTTATCCAGAGCATCCTTCGTTTCTAATGATGCTGCACCTTAGCATATCTCTGAATGTATCAACACGATCATTTCCCAAAATCTATTCATCTCCCACCACAACGCACCGAATGTTTTCACCTGAACATTTTTTCACATGCCAAGTCCCTTCATTTCCCTTGAAATATGATGATGTTGATGTCGCTAATGACGATGATAATTACCACGCCTGAGAGGATGACAAGATCGATGATGATGAGAAGATAGGAGAGAGAGAGAGAGAGAGAGAGAGAGAGAGAGAGAGAGAGACAGAGAGAGAGAGAGAGAGAGAGCGAGAGAGAGATTAGGAGGGACCTACGGACGGAGAGAAAGTGAAAGTGTAGGAAAGAGGGGAAGAGAAGAGGAGGAGAAAGAGTAAACGTGAGATTGATGGAGACAGATATGACCTTACCTGTGCCTCTCTCCCCGCCTTATGCATGTCACCTCCTGTTTGCCCCACTAATACGAGAACAAAAACTGATTTCGTTTTTCTGTATACCTTTAATTCTATCTACTTTATATAGGTAAATCTGATATAAATTCTAGAGACAAGTATATTTCATATGTGTGTGTGTGTGTGTGTGTGTGTGTGTGTGTGTGTGTGTGTGTGTGTGTGTGTGTGTGTGTGTGTGTGTGTGTGTGTGTGTGCGTGCGTGTGTGTGTGTGCGTGCGTATGTGTGTGTGCGTACGTGTGTGTGTGTTTATATATATATATATATATATATATATATATTTATATATATATATATATATATATATATATATATATATATATATATATATATAATATATATATATATATATATAAGTAAAATCCAGAAGTAACGTAGTTTATGTGAATGACTTTAAACTAATTTAGGAAGACGAGCATGGCAAAACGAATGCTAAATTTTACACGAATTTGTTTGGCGATAAAAGTCATCTCCAAATTTGCTTTAAAAAGATCTACGTTTTACCAAATAATTTGTTTATTTACACGACCAATTTCGTTCGTGCTAATTTGCAACGGAAAAAGGACATGGAGAAGTGACAAGGGCAACCGTGTTATTGAAAACTTTTCAAGATCAAAAAATCTTAATCTAAAAATACATTATACCTCTCCCCTCTCCTCCCTCCCCCCCCCCCCCTCTCTCTCTCTCTCTCTCTCTCTCTCTCTCTCTCTCTCTCTCTCTCTCTCTCTCTCTCTCTCCTCTCTCTCTCCCTCCCCCCTCTCTCTGCGTGTTTACATGTGTTTACGTAACTTGGTTAGTTGGTGTCTGTGTGTGGTGTGTGTGCGTGCGTGCGTGCGTGTTCGTGTGCGTTCATACGTATAACATGCACAAGTACACGAATGCCGTTAACGGATAAGAAATCCCAACACCGCCTTAATCCCAAGAACCGCCCCCCCCCCTCCGCACGCCAATGCAAAGCCGTCCAGGTGCGACACCGCGCGACGCCCCAAACGACCCCGTCTTAAGGAGCCTCCGCGACAAGGACGTCCTGCACCTTGCCCCGCCGCTTGCCCCGTACCTCGCCCTGCTCCTTCCCTTCCTTCAGCTGCCTCGACAAAACCGCAGTGCAGATGTCTCTCCGCGGCCGGCCCTGTCACGCCGCCTTGTCCAGGAGGCTTTGTGCTTTCACCTCCCTGGTCGTGAAGTCGTCAACGAATTAGCTTTTTACTTCTATTATTTTGTCTCCGGCGTAGATTCCAGGACGGTTATAACAATGATCGTAAAGAGAAACGTTTCTAGTGATGTAACATTGTCATTATGATGATCATTCTTACGATAATTATGATCACAAGTATCAATGAATTCCTATGATTAAAACATTAACATGATCCTTATTCTCATAATCAACAGTAATCTTATCAACATAATCACCATTCATTACCATTATATCTATTATTTTTCCTGTAAAATTACAAGTATCATTCGCATTGTAATTATCGTTATTGTTACTACCTCCGCATCATCACAATAACAGTGATATTACAGAATATATATTCATAACTTCTACATCTAAAACTATCAATATTGTCTTATCATCTCCCCCTCCCACGACCCAGCACCTTCATCGTTACTATTACAATCACCATAATAGTTAAATAGAAAAACAACGACTAAAACAACAGCTAGACCAATATCACCATACAAAAAAGCTGCCTGGGTCACTGTCTCAATAACTGTCAAGAAACAAGAAACGTACCGAGCGAGGCAACCGGATATCAAATACCATCCTCTCTTATATCGAAATATTATGTCGACCGTGCCGTGCAATCCAAATGAGATACTATTAATCATTCAGAATTTAATGCAGCGTAGTGCACCAAGCCAAGCATTTGCACAATGCTCGTTTTAATCATCTAATCTTGTAGAGTGAAGAAATTAAAATATATATTTAATTGGAATGACTCTGAAATAATTAACTTCAGATATCCAGTCATATTTCCTCGGATTCCCTTTTCCGGACTCGCGTCGCTTTCAAGTATAAGAAACATTGTGTCGAGTCGGATATTGTATACATTCAATAACCGCTTCCATGTTCTTCCGTTTTTTCTTTTCATTTTTACCTTTTCTCTTCCCTTCCTTTTTTCGAAGAGCAAGACAAACGACCCCCTTCCGTCACCGAGTTTTCTGAATCGACCAATTCCCGACCAGAAGAAAAAAAGACAAGCCATCACTCACTCACCATCGTGTCACAATCCCGCCCGTCCATCCATCAAAGTGAACCGGGATGGACCTTTATAACGAAAGCTTGTAAAACTGTGTCACAAAGTCGTTCTTTTGACGTGGATTGCAGAAATATGATTCCCTCGTCCCCGTGCCCTACTGGCGCCCGAATCGGAAAAAAGAGAGAAAAATATAAGGAAGGAAAGGCGAAGATCACAACTGTAACGTCTCTGTGTCAAGGATTTATACAGGACTTCACAAAGGAGGATCACCCTAAACATCACTCGACATAAGAAGCACTCTCGACTGTCACGGGAAAACCAGTATTGCG
>NC_091570.1:7752479-7754979 GCF_042767895.1 Penaeus vannamei
CCAAATTATGTATTGATAAATAAAATAGTACCTAGTGTAAGGATAGTAACAAAGGCGGAAATATCATGTGTGAAAGCATCAGACGCATAATTCCTTTGAAGAATTTCAATTATAGTTGGCGCTCAAGACTTTTTATTTCCAACTCTCATCCTCGATGAAGCAAGTACGATATAATAATTTATATATATATATATATATATATATAAAAATTTATATATATATAAAAAATTATATATATATATATGTGTGTGTGTGTGTGTGTGTGTGTGTGTGTGTGTGTGTGTGTGTGTGTGTGTGTGTGTGTGTGTGTGAATATATATAAATATGAATGTATATATATATATATATATATATATATATATATATATATATATATATATATATATATACATGTATGCATATGTATGTATGCATATATGTATATATATGTGTGTGTATATATATATATATATATATATATATATATATATATATATATATAGAGAGAGAGAGAGAGAGAGAGAGAGAGAGAGAGAGAGAGAGAGAGAGAGAGAGAGAGATAGATATGTATATATATATATATATATATATATATATATATATATATATGCGTGTGTGTGTGTGTGTGTGTGTATGTATGTATGTGTGTATATATATTATATTATATTATATTATATATATATATACATATATATATATAGATGCATGTATATTTATATATGTGTGTGTGTGTTTGTGTGTGTATGTATGTATATATGCATACGCATACAAACACTTATACGTGTGTATATCTGTATATATATACATTGAATATATATATATATATATATATATATATATATATATGTGTGTGTGTGTGTGTGTGTGTGTGTGTGTGTGTATGCGTGTGTGTGTGTGTGCGTGTGTGTATCATATGTGTATGTATGCATATGCATATATAAATACATACATACATATATAGATAGATAGATAGACAGATTTAAATATATATATATATATATATATATATATATATATATATATATATATATATATATATATATATATATATATATATATATATATATATATATGCACACATATACATGTATATATGTCTATCTCGTATGCAGATGTTTGTATGTAGGTCTATGTAGATATTTGTGTATGTATGTGTGTGTATTGGCACATATATCTACATATATGTTTATCGAAATTAAAAAAACGACGTTTGAAACTTTCCGGTAACATAAGAAATTCATGTTGACTGCGTCATTCGAGAAACGCATCTGGCTTTTAATATGAACGAACCCATTTTGTTTTCCCATTTTCTGTGTTATCAAATTTCGCCGGCGGACATGGCAAAACCCGGGAGGTTCTGAATAGCATATTACTCCAGCAGTTGCCTGGGCATTAATCTGCCTAATCGGTGTGAGAAAATATTGAATGGACCAATAAAACAGAGTAAGCTGAAAACTGTCACTCGAATTTCGTCACTAGCATCTGATTGGATTGTTTTCCGTGTGTCATTTTACTGTTCGTCGTGATGTTATGTAAACCTTAAAGAGGCAAGGGCACTTAGAACACTGGTAGACTCGTGGGGATTTCAGCAAAGCTCCTGCATTGAAGAATAGAGATACATGTACAAACACATGACGTAGACTTAGTGTTTGTCAGTACATTAGTTGATTTGGTAGACAGTGGTGCGGATGGATAGAGATTGTAAAGTTACTACCGAACTATATGTCTACATATATTAGAACACTACAGACAAGGATCGACGACAGATAAACCGATAGACAAACAGAAAGATACAAGGCAGGTACATAAATTGAAATTAGAAGTATAAACACAAACATCCCTTGGTAAACTATCAAATATCTAACTTTAAAATGGGTTGTCAGGTGATTGGTCTTGCCTTAATCACATTGAAACGGGCTTAATAAGGATACATTACTCGCCAATCGTCGTTGGTGATTCTCCTATATTTTTTCCTATGCGGATATATCCGGTGAGTATAAGGGAAATGGTAACATTCTGAGATATTGGGATGTGAAGAGGAAAAAAGGCAAACGAGAAACACAAATTATTGTTATGGAAGAGGAAAGATGGAGAGACAGAATCTCAGGGGAATGAAAAAAAAAATAAAACGTGAGACTGCAACGCACACTATTCTCCCTTTCGCTGCTCAGTCCCCTTCCCGCGTCCTCGCGCCTTGACCATCCATTCACTTCCTTCTGCCAACCTTCCCCTATAACGATAAGAACGCGAAGGCTCCTATTGCTCTTCTTCTTCCATTTATCCTCTTCCTCAATTCTCTTGTGCTATTAATTCCTGTAATTTCCCCCAATGTCATTATGTATAGTATCGGTCAGTAGTTGTATTATTAGTTTACGTATTTACTTATGTCTTTATTTCTCTTCCGATCAAACGTCTTATACTATATGTCTTATTGTCAATGATTAATACTTCAAAGGGGCTTCCTAAGGGAGTTTTACTCTTGGAGGGCTCACCACACCACTATAGTTATATGTCATATTTC
>NC_091570.1:7762479-7764979 GCF_042767895.1 Penaeus vannamei
GTTTCCTACGATTCATCTCTTTCGAATACATAAAGTATTGAAAGATGAGGCAGATAAGGGAAGCGTCTGGTCCCCTTAAATATTAATTCTGCGCAGTCACGGCGTGTTTTTATTGTACCTTCTAATATTTCTAATCTGCAAGGACTTCCCACTGATTCTGATGAATATATCTTGTCGGACAATACAAAACGAACTGAGAACCTACAGCGACAGGACAGCTTTTCCTTAAAGTAAATATTTTTCATCAAAGTATCATTTTAATGAACTTACGATTTACTCGCATGCCATGAAAGATCAGAGTATTATTTTTATCATTTTCTTTCTTTCTTTCTCTCTCTCTCTCTCTCTCTCTCTCTCTCTCTCTCTCTCTCTCTCTATATATATATATATATATATATATATATATATATATATATATATATATATATATATATATATTTGTGTGTGTGTGTGTGTTTGTGTGTGTGTATGTGTGTTTGTGTGTGTGTGTGTGAACTACATCGAAAGTAGAGAGATGTTAGGTTGTTTAGATTTACACAAACTTACATGTTTTTGGTGATAGGTCAATTACTGCTTTGCCTTCTTTATATACCGAGAAATCTATCACTATTGTCTAAAGCAATGTCTGGTTACTGTGGAGACCATTAACCGAAATGCCATCTACTCTCCGCACAATATTTCTAACCCAATATAAAGGTCTTAATATATTTTTTGTTACATTCCAAAATATTATTTATATAACATGTGCATAATAAGGAAATAAATCTAAATAGGAGACCCCTCATGCACTGATAACGCGTACACCCATAAATCAAGTGTACCTTCAAGTAAAGTTATTGCATTACCTTATTTATTCCTTTTTGTAGCTTGGAACTTGTGAGATATGGGTTATTATTATGTAAATTTTGTTTGAGTAATCACTATTATACAGTAACCTAATACTGTATACACAAACGGAATTATTGATGCCTCATCCTTGGTTCAAATAATTTTAAGAAACCAGATGTTAAATAACAATTCTAATAATTATTTTGTCTTCTCTTATATTTAAAGAAGGACCTGAGTTTCACCATAAATTCACATTAAAAAATACATGAAATAAGCAAGATTCTTTAGACATATCAAAAACCATATTAGTGTTTCGAACTATGTTTAAAACTAAATGAGGTTAGTCGCCTTTCCTTGTAGCGGTGATTCGTTATTCGCCGTCACCACTAGCAGTGATAGTTGTTAAAACTTGATTCATACTTTAGGCTCATTATGTTTTATTTGGCATATAGAGACATATTTTGTAGATAAATTCCTTCATGTTTATCTGCAACTAAATTTATTGTATTAGATATCAAAGCGCATATTTTAATTGGACTAGGGAATATATGTATAACCACAAACATGTCATAGTAAACAGGTATTTAATATTATTTATCTTCCTTAAACTTATAATATATTTTTGTAAAAAAAAAAAATAATAATAATAATTATAAATAAAAAAATAATTTAAAAAGTGACGTGATAAGACTCAGTGATGCATCAGTAGTTTAATTAATCAGTGTAGTCTATTTAGTTTAGAACACCAAGAATAAGCTTGTTTATTATATATATATATATATATATATATATATATATATATATATATATATATATATATATATATATATATATATATTTTTTTTTTTTTTTTTTTTTTTTTTTTTTTTTTTTTTTTTTGGGGGGGTGTCAAGGTCTGTCTGTAAGTGTTGGAGGTCCTATCAGGATTTTGTTACTCTCTAAAAAGAAAAAAATAGTGGACGAAGAAGAGAAGAAATGAGAAAAAAAGAAACCGAAAGTGAGAGAAAAGACAAGAAGATACGAGACCGAAGACCCTGTATTGAACTGTTTCCCAAGTCTATTGCTTGTTACTTGTTTATTATGACAATAAAATTGATATAGCGAAAGTCGAATTAAGAAATATAATACACAAACACAATGTATGTTACTATTCCATCGCGGTAAAAGATATTTAAAAACACGTTCGGAATATTAGCATACGAAAATATTGCACTGCTTGGCCTAATTAAAAAAAAAATACACATTAGCTATCCTTTTCCCATAACATTAATAGATATGAAGACTCGTAATATCCTCTGCCTCCCCGCCTGCGTTCCTGTCAAGATAGGAAAGAGGCAGTTCACTTCCTTAAGTGGATTTGTAATAAGATGGAGGCGGGCAAACCTTCTTCTCTCTGCTTCTGGTGTTTAGACTAAGTTAACTATTACCATGCATTTTATCCGTTCTTTTCAAATTTTATAAACTGTTGCTTATTTGTTATCACTTGCTTGTATCTGCGTACATTTACCTATTCCCCCTACCCGATTCATAAGAAAAGGAAAGAAACAAGTGGAAAAAATACTACCACCACTGTTGTAAGAGGCTTACTAACCGCACACTGTTTTTTTCTTTCTCTCTTTCTTTCTTTTTGGATTTCCAGGGTGAAAATTAATAAGGCGTATCTTTTCACCCT
>NC_091570.1:7769979-7777479 GCF_042767895.1 Penaeus vannamei
ATAAATAACCTAATATTTTATCCATGTGCAAGTATCAGTTGAGTATACATTGCCACAAGTAAAAAGAATTTTTTTTTTTTTTTGCTAAAAAGTATGCTCTACTGTTTTATACATCTTAATTAATATTGCTACTATATGACAATATATTATTATATGACAGTCATCAATGTCTATACTGTAATTACTTTTATCCTAAAGTCTCAACGTGAAACACTATGAAAATAGACAAGATTGAGTAAAATTATTGTAATACAACATCTGAGTGTTTAGGAAAGAAAACTGCATTTAGTTTGTTTCCTTTAAAATTGATGCCTAATTCGCTTTTACTCTCTTCCTTGCCCTATGAGTAATGCCTGCCTCATACATAGAGCGAAAGATCGTTTGATAACATGAGGAGACGTGATGACGCCTGCCTTGTTCTTAGGACATATATTTATTTATTTATTCATTGTGGCCCCTGGATACAGTAACGGAATAAGTCAAAAGAGACAGTTTCGGGGGCAGCGGCATACATAAGAGTCAGTTTTGTTGGAATTTTTCAATCCTTGTCAAAGTGTGATGGCAATCTGTTTTCTTGTGAGGTGTTTTAGCATATTTGAATGAAATTTCTCTCATTTTTCTCCGTTTCCGCCCTATTCTTATCATTTTATCTTAACTTTTCGCTTCCTGCGGTCAATTTAATACGGAAATTAGAAAAAGTTTATTTACAATATGTGTTGTTTTAGATCAGTAAAGGATTACCACTATCGCCAGTCGGTGAGAACGAGCGTTTACTCAACTGATCGTCCTCCGTTTTCTTTCAGCATTGATCGGTGGAACTAATCTATTTGTTTTGTTGGAAAATGTAAGGATCTCACCACACCATGTTACATTTCCTATCTACGCCACTTTTCGATGATATCAAGACATAGATTGAGAATGGAATTATCAATCAGAGAAAAGTAAAAGGAAAGAAAATGAAGAAGGTTAATAATGGATCGATTATTTTATATACAAACATTTGGAAACATGACCCGTATCCATGTTGACAAATGTAGAAAAGGTATGAATGAGACTGGATATCTTCACAATACAAGAGATGTATTTCACCGGTTTCGATTACTTCATCAGAAATACATGTGATGACATGTATTTCTGATGGAAACATACTGGAGGAATGGCTGGGGGGAGGGGTGATTGTCTCGATCTCATGTTTGATGATTTTATTAAGGTTATAGTAATGATTATTGATTTACGATTTATAGGAAAAGAGTACAGTTAAACTTTATGAATTTAATTAACAACAGGGAGCATTTCTTGTTTTTATTCTTAAGAATAAAAACTAATGGCTAATAATAATTTGTTAAACTCTACATATCTTATCATTACAATTAGCATTAACATTTTTGTGAGCACCATAAATTGTATATCTATTATTATTACTACTTACATTAACAATATTGCTAAGAGGCAACACGTGCATTAATCAAGTGTAACTCTCTAATTGCCAATTTTGATACTATTGGACATCATGCGTGGCAATATTCAGCGCACTCCCTTTTAACGAGCATTTAGATGAGTGGTATTTAACCTAAGAGCCGCATCCCCTTAGGGAGGCGTTAATAATTTCTATTGAATGCGCGAGCCCTTGGGGAAAGGTATTAAATTTTCTACTTATGTTTGTTATTCTCTCAAAAAAGTATTCTATATCTTACTTTTTCTAAATTCTATGTAGACTTATGACTCCCTTTAATCCCGTTCTTGTCCCTGGTAACCACTCTATCCTCTTTCTTCTGTTGAGAATTAAATTATACTAACGCAGATTTCGATGATCTTCCCTTTAACTGGCTATAATAATTCTAAATTGCGAGAAGTGAACACTGATTTCCCTTCTCTTCTATTTCGGTTTAATGGAAATCCATGCATCATCACGTTTTCTATGTGTTCATTACATCTTGATTCTCATTGCATTTCAATTGACAGAGTGCAGTATATAGCTCTGAATTGCCTATCAATCTCATCAAATACGCAATAACCGCACTTAATGACGTCAGATACGCTTCCACAGAACATTCCTCCAGCTTGTACCCGCGCAAGCACATTAATCACCTAATATATTGAGGCTATGTTCCATGGGCAAGTGTCACCACCAGACCGCTACATCACTACCGCCATCAGTCTGCCAGTGTCACATTCTATTTTCCACCTCATATATTAACATGGCACGTCTGCAGGAAACATGTAATACACACATTGAGATAACCAACTCCTTCACGTCTCTAGTGTCCCTGACATGACTGGATACAGCGGTGCACGGATCAGGAAAACCAATTAGACATTCCTCCTTACCTCACACATACCAAGACAAGTATCTCGAAATGCCACCAAGACGAAAACGGATGAGCACCTACACTGCGGCACCTGAATACTTAAAGATGTGCTCGTTAAACGTTTTCGGAATGTAATTACTTCAGAGTCACCATTTCTGCGCAGCTATAAAAATACAAATAAAAAAGGAGAGGGAATCAATTTTAATTCACAAAGGATAAAAAGAAAGAATAAGGTAAACAGTTTTCAGCGAAGCAAAAGCGTCAGAGAAAGCGAGAGGCAAGGAGGAAGACGAAGAAAAAAAATAGTGAGGGTGAGAAAACAAAGGAATGGAGAAGCTGCGAGGGGAGCGCAGGGGAGGGGAAATGCATACAAATGCTCTCAGAACTTTTGCGAATCCTATTTCTACATGGAGTAACATCGCGACGCTTAGTTATCGACTTCAGTGTCAAGGTACGAGCCACTTCGTCAAATTCCCAATACTGATGTTAAACTGGCAATGAATAAATAATGCACACCGGTGCAACATTGCTATTCAGACATCAATGATATGTGTAGATACAATACTCTTGCTTTTATTGTTTATACTCACGCGTACGTATCTCTAACATTACTTTAGATATCCATGTATTCATAAATATGAAACTGTAGATATAACTTGTGTATGTGTTTTTCTTGAGCACGAACACGTGTTGAGTTGTAGCTTTTTAGCTGTTTAAACATGCATTTACGTAAGGAAATCTTTACTACATATTTCAACATTGAATAGTTTTGTCTACAAGTTTTTATATAGGAGAGCTATTCTGCATATTTAAAATTTTGGTTATTTTGTGCACACATTATATACACTATATATATATATATATATATATATATATATATATATATATATATATATATATATATATATATATATATATATATATATATATATGTATATATATATATGAATATATATATATATATATATATATATATATATATATATATATATATATATATATATATATGAATATATATATATATATATATATATATATATATATATATATATATATATATATATATATATATATATATATATATGTATGTAGTTACATATAGGTATATGTATCATACACACACACGCAGATACATACACAAGCCCCCTCCCACACACACACATACACACTCATATATACATATATATATATATATATATATATATATATATATATATATATATATATATATATATATGTATATAGATATATATAGATATATGTATATCACACACACACACATATAGATACACAAGCCCCCTGCCACACACACACATACACACTCATATATACATATATATATATATATATATATATATATATATATATATATATATATATATATACATATATATATGTATTTACATATAGGTATATGTATCATACACACACACACAGATACATACACACTCATACACACTCATATATACATACACACTCATATATATATATATATATATATATATATATATATATATATATATATATATATATATATATATAGATATATATATACATATATATATATATATATATATATATATATATATATATATACATATACATACATATATATATATACATATACAAACATATATATATATGCATATATATATATGTATATATATATATATATATATATGTATGTATGTATGTATATGTATGCATATGTGTGTGTGTGTGTTTGTTTCTCTTTGTATATAGATACATGCAATATAACACACACACACACACACACACACACACACACACGCACACACACACACACACACACACACACACACACACACACACACACACACACACACACACACACACACACACATATATATATATATATATATATATATATATATATATATATATAATTGTATGATTAGTATCATAAGTGTTAGATGAATCGTTAATGCCATCCCGTATCATCAGCAATATGATTATTCACTTCAGCGCTTTTGATTGTACTCTAACTTAAAGGAAACGCTTTTTTTTCTCTTGGACATCGCAGTTCAAACTCAGGGCAGTGCGTTTCTAGGCACTTGCACCGGACGCCCTTCCTGTCAGAAGCCGTAGACTGTGGGAGGCGACCGCGCGACGTCCACTCTGGCACTCACGCGGTCCTCTTGAATTGCTGAGGTTGGCCTGGATGAGAATTGTTCATAATTGTGACTATCGGAATTGTTACCGTTTACATAATAAATAGTACGTATTAATGCTGGCTCTATTGGTTTTATTTGCTTTGTTGTTATTATCAATATATGGATCTGTTATTCTATTGCAATATTGATAATATAGGTGATTAATGGAACAAAATCAGTTGCGACGCGAGAACAAGTATCAATAACGCTTATAACAGTAATCTAATACCGAAATACGTTGGTTAATATGAAACAGAAAACTCATTATCCTGTCAAGTACCGCAATATTGTCATTAATTATATTATATCTAATTGATTAAGCATAAAAAAAATCTTACGGTTAAAGTATATTCCTGTACTGAATATCATAAAGGAATATCACAAAAATAATTTCCATATCGAATAGATATGTGGACGTGAAGATGTCGATAATATAATTTCAGAACAAAACGACACAATTTACATATGAGTGGATTGTCCAACCTCCACATCATTAGCTGTATCTTTTTTATTATTTTCGTAATGTTTCCCTCCATTATTTGAATCTCAGGATAATGAAAATCATAGGAAAACATTGCCTCGCCTTGTGATTACTATATACTTTATGATACAATGTAGCTTATATTAAACCATCTGATTGTTTTTCAAATAAAGGGATTTGCATTTAAAAGGGCATTTGATTGCTTTCCAATGCCCCATGAAAATAGAATTCAAAACATTTGCGAGTTAGTTTCATTATTGCCAGAATCTTTGCGTTACAATCAAGATTAATTTGTCACGCATAAAATATATTGCAATAGGTTAATGACTATTAATGCAGACACTAACTTAGCATAGATTTTCAGTCAAATATCTTTGATGCCGGGACCTAAGAAGATGCATTACATCATACGATACATGGAGTGTTCTTGGATAGATAAGCAATGTGTACATATATGCAGATATCGACAAGGAATCGGAAATATTTCATCCTAATTGAGCGTTATTGTTATCAAGAGACGGTCAGATGAAGCAATATTACATATATCAAGAATAAGAAAACACACATGCAGTCCAATAAGCAAACATGTGCACGACCTCATTCATATTATATTTTACCTGTTTCTCTGGCTAACCGTCCAATTTCCTTTAATTCTTCTTGCATGTACGTGTATGCGCGAATAAACGGATATTTCTACAAGCCTATGTGCACAAACACGGACTTCAGTGAAATGAAGTTGCAGTAATAAATAAACCAATAAACGTTTGTCTGATGTTTCTTTCGCTCTCTGCATTTGTGCATCTCTCGGGGTCCTTACCTAGGGTCCAAGGGATACTTTCTGAGGGAGCATACAACTATTAAGCAAAATTTAAAGTGGATTTTGTCTCACCGACATATAATTATCACTCACATATCAATAAACTTAAATCCCTTTAGTGTTCTTGTCCTATAACTATTGGCACAAATATAATATTGATAACTAGTAATGACTGAATTTGAAGAGATGACAGTCACTGAATGGGGCCATCATATATTGGTCGGCGGCCAAAAAGAAAAGATAAAGATCATAAGCATAGTCAAGCACCCTATCAGTAAATCGCAATTCTTATATCAACAAAGGTAGCTTACGAACCATCTAATTATAAGCCATTTTCTCTAATCGACTATTGGTTCAGACTATAATCCTCGCCGATAGTAATTCTTTCCAGAATAAGATATTCTAGCGAAAGCAATATTACAGAATGATGACTTGTTTTGACGTTCTATACAAAGATTCTTTTTTCTTAACAGTTACACACGGTTCCGTCTGGAAGGACAGATACATAAACACATCAGTACATGGCAAGGGAAAAAAATATTGTAATATGGGCGGCTTGCTCTCCTCCGTCCGGGCGTTTTCCATGTCTTTCAGCCCCGGGCGAGGTTGCAATAAGGAGCATTTTTTGTTCCCTGTTGCAGATTCGAACTCGCGATCGCGGATTCGAACTTGGCGCTCAAACCCACTCGGCCAGTGACGAGGTGCAATATATTATACTTTCGGAGGAATTTTTGCAGTATATATTTTGGGCGCGCGCGTGTGTGTATGTGTGCGTACGTATACGCGTGTTCCTGCAGACCTTTCTCTCAAGAATAATCCAGATTTAACATAGGCGAAACTGTTGTACAGAATGAGGATTTGTTTTGACGATCTACACAAGGATTTTTTTTTTATCTATCAGGTGCACATGGTTCAACCTGGAACATACACTCAAACACACATAAATACATGGCAGTTGAAAGATTGCGACCTGGACGGCTCGATTTCTTCCACCGGGCGCTTTCCATGTCTTTCAGCCCCGGGCGAGGTCGCAGTCATAGGGAGCATTTTTTTTTATCCCTGTTGCACGATCGCGGTTTCAAGCCTGGCGGCCAAACCTACTCGGCCACGGTTACAAGGGACAACAAGATTTTTTTCGGAGAGGTCTTTCTGTAACATATTTGTCTGTGTGAGTTCGTGTGTGGGTATGTACACCCAAGGTCTATATAAGTACTTATATAGACCTTGTGTACACCTGTGTGTATGTGTATGCTCAACATATTCATTTTTTTTGTGTGTGGTTATTTGTGTATGTGTGCGTATGTGAATGTAAATGTGTGTTTGTGTGTGAAAGAGAATGCGGGTGTGCATCGAGGTTAAAGCCCACACTTACACATACAACCGAAAGTGCTCGTACACATATATGCAAACAGAAATACAAAAGAGAGAAAATATTTTGAAACAAACCCTTTGTGTCCTTTTACATCTTGATTGCCATCTAAGCCTGAGATCCCAACCTCGGAGCCACGGGGTACTTCCTGGGGGCCCATAGAGCAATATGAACATTATGACATCGAATGAAATTGAATTTTATCTCATCTTCAGTACATATAATTATCTCCCACATATCAATAGATTGGAATCTTTTTATATTTTGTTCCTGTACTATAGCTACTGACACAATTACACTATTCATAACAAGTAATAACTAAATCTGAAAAGATGACAGACCCTGAATGG
>NC_091570.1:7847479-7852479 GCF_042767895.1 Penaeus vannamei
CGCTATTGTTGTTATAATCACTTATTATTATCATTATCATCATCATCATTATCATTATTATCATTATTGTTATTGCAATTGCTATTGATATTATTATCATAATTATTACTAGAACTGTTTTATTGTCATCACTATTATCATTATCAATATTGTTATATTTATTATTATCATTATTATTATTGATAGAAATAGTAAGTGTAATAACTACAGCAGCAGTAGTATTGTAATAGCTATTTTTATCATTATTCTTATTACTACCATCATTATCAGTGTTATTATTATTACTATCATTATAATGATCAATATCATCATCATCACTACTATATCATTATCATTATTGCCACCACTATTATTACTATAATTACTATCATCACCATTATTATTATTATCATTATTATCCTTAGGATCCTCATTACTGTCATTACTATTATTATTATCATCATCATTATCATTGTAATTGCTATTATTGTTTCATAATCATCATTATTATTTTTATTATTTTTATTACTATTATTAATATTATTGTTATTATTATCATTATTGTCATAATGATTATTAATGTTATTATTACTATTATTGTTATTACTATTATCGTCATCATTATCAATATGATAATAATATGAATAAGACAGATAATTAGACAAGGGAAAATGATAATGATGACGATAATGATGATAATAGTATTGGTATTATCATCATCGAAAATCGCCGTAAGAGTAGTAATAGAAATTACACTACCCTTATTACCATCATTATTATCATCAAAGCTTACAACATGTGTATATTTGTCTGCGCGCGCCAGGACGTAATTCCAGAACCGACAGAATTTATGGGACAAAACCGATTCACATGGAAGGAAAATTCCCCAACAAAGGCATAAAACCCATAAAACTCCACCCCCATAACCTCAGCACGAAGGCCCACGGGACAAAGGCCAACCCCAACACTAAGAAGGAGATTTGCAATATAGCACACGATTTACATGATAAGTTGACCCTTTGGGAGTAAATTAAGCGTGGACACATATTTCACTCGTAAGATCTCAAATGGCCTCGCAAAGTCTTCATTAGTGTAGATCAAATCCTTGTTGTTGCGTCATTAAACCCGGGCGAATGATGCAAGTTGGGTCGGGTTTGTAACTTTAGACTGCGTGAAGGGTTGTGTTGCAGGCGCCATTGTGGTTTGAGCAGTTTTTTTTTTTTTTTTTTTTTTTGAGGGGTGGGGGGTGATGGTGAAAAAAACAACAACAAAGAGAGAGAGACCAGACAATGTTTACTGTTTATAAATATAAATATGTATATATATATATATATATATATATATATATATATATATTTTTTTTTTTTTTTTTTTTTTTTTTTTTTTGAGGGGTGGGGGATGGTGAAAAAACAACAACAAAAAACAAAGAGAGACCAGCCAATGTTTACTGTTTATATATAAATATGTATATGTGTGTGTTTGCTTGTGTGTGTGTGTGCGTGTTTGTATGTATGTGTGTGTGTGTGTATGTGTGTGTGTGTGTGTGTGTGTGTGTGTGTGTGTGTGTGTGTGTGTGTGTGTGTGTGTGTGTGTGTGTGTGTGTGTGTGTGTGTGTGTATATATATATATATATATATATATATATATATATATATACATATATATATATATATATATATATATATATATATATATATATATATATATATATATATAGAGAGACAGAGAGAGAGAGAGAGAGAGAGAGAGAGAGAGAGAGAGAGAGAGAGATGGAGATGGAGATGATAGAGATAGATAGAGAGAGAGAATATTGGAAAAAAAATTGCGTATCTTTGTATTTAAACGAGATCTCGTTGATTTACCTATCGATCCGGCATGATCTTGAAATTTGTCAAGACCTGATTTACTGTTTTCTCTATTCATACGTTCTGAATTCCATCGCTAATCGTTGCAGTTCCCCCAATTTCACCATGAAAGTCACAGTCATCGTTTGTATTTTCCTTGGTATGATTTTTCATTATTATTAGATTTTATTCGTTCACATACAAACAAAATTACTCATATAATGCTGTACAGCTGATGTACATATCGATAAATTAATGCAAATAATTTATTAAATATATACATCAAATCTTCCGATTTTCTGTCACCACGTACACCTAAAATCTCCATTTCTTTTCGTCCATTCGAAAAAAGAAGAAAAAAAAGAAAAAGAAAAAAAAAATGAGTCAACCATTTGTCACAGACGAATCAAAACGAACCGAAATAAATCTCCTCTACCTCGTGGCTTCGACTTCGGCTTCGCTCCCTGGCAGAAATCAACATCAAAGCGACGAATATGGACGCCTCATTTCCTCCCCCCTCCCATCCCCCCCCATCCTCCCCCATCCCCCTCCCCCCTCCCATCCCCCCCCATCCTCCCCCATCCCCCTCCCCCCACCCGCCAGAGAACCTCGGCCATTAGTGTGTAAGAAAACCTCAACGCTCCGGCTTCCTTGAAGGTTTCTTGTGAATTCTGAAACATGTTTTTTCCCTATTAAGCTGCATGTAATCTAGGTGTTTCCACAGTATAGTTTGCATAATAATTTCCAGGTAAGAAATTGCAGGTTTAAGGAAAATATTACGTTGGTAGAATGAATGTATTTCCTTCTCACGTTCGACACAATAAAAAAGGGCTCAGAATGCATAGTGAAACATCTGCAAACTGATGGTGGACCAGCTGATAATGTATAAAAAACAGATAATGGATGGAACAGATAATGGACAAAACAGAATAGATAAAACAGATAATGGATAAAAACAAATAGCGGATAAAACAAAATGGATAAAAAAACAGATACTAGATAAAATAAAATTATGGATGAAACAGATAATATATAAAACATATAATGGATAAAACAATTTTTTAAGGAAATGAAATATATATTTAGTGTTCTGTATAAGCTTACATTAGGAACCACATCATTAAAATAAGTATACGCATTCTACAACAGACGGTTCAACATACTACCTCGAAGCAAGCTACGAAAAACAACAACAAGGAAACTAATGACTTAAAGCATCAGGCATAAAATGAAAGCCTTATAATTACAACTTCAAACGCCGAAACTGGAATCAAAATGAACGTTTAAACTACTCGGCTTGAACGCGACTTCCTGCATAGTATTAAACTCACGTAGAAGTATATCAAAGGCGCCCAGGCTCTTACGGAAGTCCTTGTTGTAGACTTTTTTCTCTCTCTCTCTTTAAGCATAAACATTTATACGCTTGTATGATAATCGTTAACTTCATTCATTATTTTTTTTTTATTAAGACGGTATTCAAATAGACATAAAAGAAGATTAACACATCTGGGTAATGTGGTTAGATGATTAATTTCTCGACAGGAGAGGAAAGGCTCTACGAGAGAGAGAGAGAGAGAGAGAGAGAGAGAGAGAGAGAGAGATGTGGGAAGGGGAGGAGGAGGAGGAAGAGGAGGAGGAGGAGGAGGAGGAGGAGGAGGAGGAGGAGGAGGAGGAGGAGGAGAGGGGGAGGGGGAGGGGGAGGGGGAGGGGGAGGGGGAGGGGGGAGGGGGAGGGGAGGGGGAGGGGGAGGGGGAGGGGGGGAGGGAGGGAGGGAGGGAGGAGAGAGAGGGAGGGAGGGAGGGAGGGAGGGAGAGAGAGAGAGAGGGAGGGAGAGAGAGAGAGATAGAAAGAGAGAGAGAGAAAGAGAATGAGTGAGAGAGAGAGAGAATATGAGAAGGGGAGGGAGAGAGAAAGACAATTTTTTAAGGAATTAGGAATTACTGAATAATGTATTGCAGGTAATGGACGAGGGAAGATAGATGGGAATAAAGATCGAAGGAGAAAGAAGAAGAACGGAAATGATATATGGCGACTGATGGATGGGACGAAGAGAGAGCTTGAAGATGAGGACGGAAGGCGATTTATTACCCCCCCCCCCCCCCCCAGCCCCACCCCCAACCCTCCTACTGCGACATCCTCCCACCCAGTGTCCTCCTATGTACACATGTATGAAGATCTATGAGGGAGAGAGAAGGGGGCGATGAAGAGAAGGAAGAGAGAAAGGGAGAGAGAGAGAGAGAGAGAGAGAGAGAGAGAGAGAGAGAGAGAGAGAGAGAGAGAGAGAGAGAGAGAGAGAGAGAGAGAGAGAGAGAGAGAGAGAGAGAGAGAGAGAGAGAAAGAGAGATGGCATGATCAAAAGACCAAGGTAGGCAGACTGAGGAGAGAGAGAGAGAGAGAGACAGAGCGAGACAGAGGGAGAGAGAGAGAGAGAGAGAGAGAGAGAGAGAGAGAGAGAGAGAGAGAGAGAGAGAGCAAGGAAAAAAGAAAAATGACGAAATGAGAATGTGAAGGCTATGGGACGCAGAGAATGGGGGAGATGGCGGAAGGACTGAGAAACACCAGAAACAAATGTAAATGGTAATATCCGCTTGTTAAAAAGTAGCTCTTCAGTGAGATTTTTTTTCTTTGATGCGAAGGAGGGAAATGAGATACATTATCAATGAGAGAATGATGATTAAGAAGGAATTGAAAAAATAGTCTTTAATTTCCACTTTGTGTAGCTTAAGATATGAATTGTGAAGACGTTTGAAGGATGTTTCTTTCTTGACGATAATAAAAGTAAAAAAGAAATAATAATAACAATAAAAATAATTGAATAAGAAAAAAAGGAAGAAGAAAAGGAAACACATACTAAGTAATAAAGATATAAAACATGAAATACAGAATCCAAAATCACAACATTTCGATCGAAAAAAGTAATTATAAACCGGTAGAAAAGCGGTGTCAGACGACCATAAAATCTTCGCACAGCTCCGGGGCGAGTCAGCGGATGAAATTCCAGTTCAGCCAATAGGTTTGAATTGGAATCTTCTATCCACAGAGGGAAAAAAAAAGTTGCCCGAACGGATCGCCCACTCGCCCGTGAAAAAGTATTTCATCGACCTTTGGGGCCGTTGAGCAGCACGCCTCGTCGCGATGGGCGGGATGCATATGCCCGGGCGACGATGGATGCGTCCG
>NC_091570.1:7857479-7859979 GCF_042767895.1 Penaeus vannamei
TGGCCGTTCGCCCTCAAACGACTATCTCTCTCCCCAGGCTGGGTACGTCCTCGAAACCGGCTGGCTGGCGCTGAGGTCCACCTCTAGCAGTCGACAGAGTAATGTGGGCGGTTGTACTTTTATTGTCTTATTATTTGCATGTTTAGTTGTTTATTGTAAGTTTATTTTTCTTGATGCTTTTATGTTCTTCTTACGTTTTTATAAGTAAATAATAATTTAATGTATTTGTTTTTATTATCTTTTATATACATCTATACTCCTCTGTCCTCGGTACTGCTGTTTAACCAGTTTACAGCCCTTAACCTCCACGGCTGGCGAGCCCCTGGCGTCACCGAAGCCGCTTGGCCCTTCTCTGCTATTGATCCTAACAGGCCATTTGCTGCATGTGTATGTTTATACACACATGTATGTTTATGTGTTTTATGTGTGTGTATTTACATACATATATACACATATATGCATATATATATATATATATATATATATATATATATATATATGTGTGTGTGTGTGTGTGTGTGTGTGTGTGTGTGTGTGTGTGTGTGTGTGTGTGTGTATAAAATCATTTCAATGCTGGTTACCCCGACAACATATCATTCAAGACCCATAAATGATTCTTAGACAACAAACTTTGTCCATTCATTAAAATCCAAACTGCACCTAAAGAAACCCAGTGCGTAAAGTTAACCTTCACTGTGCGTAAAATTCGTCATTGTTTATGTTAACTTCTACAGTGTTAACTTTCTTTAAAATGAGGATGACTCTGCCTTCAGAAATATGTTCCAATATCTTATATATTTATAACTGCCCTAGATGTAATGCTAGGTATACTGGATCGTCCAAATGATGGTTCGAACACAGAATACTTGAACATATAGGTAATTCTACAAGAACTAGCCTACTTCTGAGCAGACTATTTTTCTCCACCATCCTTTCACTCAGTGATTTCAAAATCCTGCCTACATTTAACAGACCTAACCCTCTCACTCTAGAATCCCTCCACATCCACAAGGTGAAACTCGAACTGAATAACAATACAACCATTCAGTTGTTTACGGTATGATTCAATCACCGGAACGGCCATTACACACTATTTGTATGTCTCACCCCTATACGTATTCCACACAATGTTTCTCTCGGTTTATTTTTGTTCAGTTTTAAAAACAAATTATTGTTGACTCTTTTCTGAACTATATTGCACACACACACACACACACACACACACACACACACACACACACACACACACACACACACACACACACACACACTCATATTTGTACGTATGTATGAATGTATGTATATATATTATATATATATATATATATATATATATATGAATTTAATATATGTATATATATACAATATACATATACAACATATATATATATATATATATATATATATATATATATATATATATATATATATATATATATATATTTATGTATATATATGTTTATATATATATATGTATATATATATATATATATATATATATATATATATATATATATATATATATATATATATATATATATATATATACGATATTCATATAATGATATACACATACACACACACACACACACATACACACAAACACACATATATTTAGATAAAGATATATATGTATATAAATGTAATTTAATAAGATACAGTTGAAAAGACTGAATACCTACATGGTCTATGTTAAAATTACAAAATAAGCTTTGCAAGTGGAAATGAGAGGGGGTAAGGGGACTAGTATCTTAATACCTTTCAAATATCTATCCACAAGGTCAACGTACCACAGCGTCGGGATAAAAAAGAGAAGAAAAAAATATTATACAGAAAAGATTTATATCATCCGCTCCACTCCCTCCTTGGTGTGTTAGGAGAGATGCTGCCATTCCCCTTATGCAGCGAAGGCCTATCCAGTGTTATAGGACTAAGATTACGGCTTCGTTCTTGGTACAGATGGAGAGACCTTCGGGAGACTGCTTCATATTTGAAGAAATGATCTTGAAGGTGAACATAAAGAGACAATTCCCAGGGTAAAAAAAAAAGTCCCCCAAATCGGACATGATCCTGAAATGTGTAGAGCTACGAATCTATCATCCAGATCCTTTCCCCTCCAGGGATATGGGGAGCACATTGAATATAGATATCCTTGACGCAACAGCATATACGTGTTACAGTTGCATGTATACGTAAATGTATATACAAACAAACAAGGCACAGACACACGAACGCACATATTATTTATCTACCTGTCTGAATATCTGTGCGTTTACACACACACACACACACACACACACACACACACACACACACACACACACACACACACACACACACACACACACACACACACACACACACACACACACATATATATATATATATATATATATAAATATATATATATATATATATATATATATATATATATATATATATATATATATATATATATATATATATATATATATATATATTTATATAGGAACACACACGC
>NC_091570.1:7879979-7894979 GCF_042767895.1 Penaeus vannamei
TCGCATCCTGCACAACCCTCTCCCATTCCCCACAACCTCTCCTCTCCTCCATGGCCCCTCCCCTCCTCCCCAACCCTCTCCCCTCCTCCATGGCCCCTCCCCTTCCCCACAACCTCTCCCCTCCTCCAAAACCCCTGCCCTCCTCCATGGTCCCTCCCCTCCTACCCAACCCTTTTCCATTCCCTGCAAACCCCCTCCCCTTGCCCCTCCCCACAACACCTCTTCCTTTCCTCCTCCCACCCTCCCCACAACCCCTCCCCATCCTCTTCCTCCTCCCACCCTTCCCCATAACACCTCCCCTTCCTCCTCCCACCCTTCCCACACCTCCTCCCCCACCCCTTCCTCCTCCCACCCTCCCCACACCTCCTCCCCTCCCCCGCCCCAATAAACCTATCAATCGGTCGCTCGTTCTTAAAAATTTCCTTCCCAGCCTGTCCTCGGTCGCCGTATTTCCTCGTCCGACACCCGGCAGAGATAGAGCCTTTTCCGCGTGATTTACGGAGCGGAGAGGGACGCCTCGGTGCTTCCGGTTTTATTTTACATTCTCTTTTTATTGTCTTCATTTTTTTTTTTCAAAAGTTTTATTTTCTCCGTTCTCTCTCTCTCTGTGAATGTCTGAAATGGATTTTGTGTTTGTCCATCTGTTTGGTTCTGTTGGTCTCTGTCTTTCTTGGTCTGTCTCTGTGTCTCTGTTTCTGTCTGTCTGTTTTCTCTCTCTCTCTCTCTCTCTCTCTCTCTCTCTCTCTCTCTCTCTCTCTCTCTCTCTCTCTCTCTCTCTCTCTCTCTCTCTCTCTCTCTCTCTGGCACCTGTGACAGGGGACGATGACAACACGTGACATTTCTGAGGGTTGTCACTTGTCTGGCTATCACTCCTGTGTCATAAGTGATGACATGTTATTTCAACTCAAAAAAAAAAAAAAAGAAAAAAGAAAAAAAATACATACAATATATTTTTCATTACTCACCCTACCCATATTTCTAGAACTTCCTTTTTTTCATCCTGTCTCTTTTTCGTTTCAGCTGATATGGAAATTTCATAACATACGGAAACAACCATCAATCATGTAGCTGAGATTTACTGTATATATAGGGCTTTGAAAATGGCTCTCTGTGTGTCTGTATATTTCTTTTGTGTGAACGTATGGTGAAGTTTCCAACATTTTACTGTTTTGTGTTGTTGTCCTTCTTTTCCATATTTGTCCTCTTCGTTTTCCCGTGTTTTCTGCCTTCTCTTCACCCGTTCTCGCTTCTCTTTCTCTAATCATTAATTTCTCTTTCCTGCCCATTGTTCCCTCTCTCTCTTTTTCACCTTTCTCTTGTTTTCTTTCGTGTTCTCTGTTTTTTTTTATCACATATTTCCTTTCTTCCTGCGCCTGTTTTCTCTTCATCTTCCATCGATCATTTCCTTCCTTTGTCCGTTACCCGATCTCTATCTTTCTTCATCATTCTCTCTTTCCCTTTTCATCTGTCTCCATTTTCTTACCTATTTCTGCGTACTTGCCCCCCCACATCTCTCTCTCTTTTTTTCCCTCCTCCTTCCCTCCCTTCATCCCTCTCTCTCTCTCTCCCCCCTGTCATCTCTCTCTCTCTCTCTCTCTCCCTCTCTCCCTCCCACTCCCTCTCTCTCTTCTCTTCGCTACCTCTTTTCCTCCACATTTTTCTTTCCTTCTCCTCTCTTCCTTTTCAGATCCAAATCGTTCTTCCTTTTATTTCCCCCTTCTCTCTTTTCCCTTTTCTCCTTCCCTTATACATTCCTTGGTCCCTTTCCCTCTCCTTCTTTGTCTCTCTATCACTCTTCGTTTCTCTATTCCTTTCCCCTTTATTCACGCCCCAGCTTTATCTCATTTTCTTCCTCCAGCCTTTGCTCTCCTCTCTCTTCCTTCCCATCCCTCCTCCGTCTTTCTCTCCTCTCCTCCTATCATCCATCTTTCGGATTCTCATCGTGTGCATAAAGAATGGCACCAGATCACAAAGCCTGCAATATGCAACAGGAAGCAGATGCGCCTCGAAATAAGGAATAAGATGAATAACCAGAATATGATGATGGGCAGAGAGCCAGATAGGTTTAGAAGTACGTACTTGCATACACGCTTGAATAGATACTCAACACACACACACAGACACAGACACACACACACACACACACACACACACACACACACACACACACACACACACACACACACACACACACACACACATACTGTAATTATATTCATACAGATAGACATTTATACACACTTACTTACACATATACATACGGAAACGTACAAGTGCATGCACATTCATATACATACAATATACATACATGCATGCACATGTACATACATGCATACATACATGCATGTATGGATGCTTGCAGAAATGCATACATACATACATACATAATGCATACATAATGCATACATATAGGCAGACATAAATGCACACGTACATAGGTATAAGCATGCATGCATATATACATACAGACACACATTCATGCATACATATATACATGTGAGAAGATACCTAAATTCACATATGAATAGATCGACGAATTAGGCAGATATATACATAGATTGCTAAGTGGATGGGTAGAGAGAACTATACAGAAGCATATACAAGCATACAGATAGCAACTTCAGATTGAAAGACAAATAGAGGAGTAAAGAAATGATTGAACCTGACGAAGAGTAAAATTATGAAGCACAATACCTTAGGCAAATACTTCACACATGCACTCCGACATGCACTGCACCTGGCAAGAAATTCATGTTTTCCAGCTGCATACTGCGTTACCAAGGAACCTCTACGTGCAACATCAAGCAGTTGCAATCATCACAAGCAAGCAAGCAAGACAGACTCCTGAAACATGTTTTGTGGGCGTAGGAATGGATATAAAACGGAGAAGACGAACTAGATTTCAAATATTCCTCCTTGGTATTGGGTGAAGGAGTTCGGGAGACGAAATGACGGTGTTGCCTTCACACAGCTTTGGAATACATTATTGGGGGTTTCTCTCTCTCATTATTTTTTATCTTTCTTCTTTTCTCTCCCTTCCTCTCTGTCTCTGTCTGTCTGTCTGTTATCTTTTTCATTATCATCCATAGCATCATAATTATCGTTGTTGGTGTCACCGACGTCAATGTTAAGATAACCATTATCATCTTTTTTTCATAATCATAAATTCACATCTCATTATCTTTATCCATATTGTTTTTGTTATTACCTTTACCATCACTATCATCACTCAACTCATCCTTATAATCTTCCTTTCTCATTATCAAATATTGCCTACTAACATTAAAACTACTATTATCAATCATTATAACGACCGACATATGGCAAATATAATTCCAAATATAATTCCAGTGTTATCGTTATAGTTATCATCACTTTAATAATCCTATAATCACTGTTATTAAAATTATCACTGTTAATGTCATAGTTACTCTTGTTACCCTCAACGTTATTGCTAATATTCCTCATTACTATTTTCAATATTAGTGTTCTTCCTGTGGTTAAGATAACCAAGTAAACTACGGGACTCAAGATACTTATACTACTTCAAACATCAAAGGGAATCTGATATAGATTCAAATCCGAAAATAAAGTAAAATTGATAGAATATGCTGGAAATCTATCGCCAAATATTGGATACCTATATTCATATCAAGAGAATTCTCAAAACTGCCTGGTCGCTTAGGATTACATATTAATATTTAATGGAAATGGGTCCGAAGCTGCTATTTTTAATTTCAACCTTTGTTTGATATCTTGAGAATGATCTATATTTGAAGATAATGATTCGTTAATCCATCTTAATTTAATATGCTATATATATGTTCCACTTAAGCTTTGCCGCCAGAAATATAAGCATAAGGATCATAAATATTCTGACAGAAAAAAACCCACACTATATATAGTCCCAAAATTACCCTTGTAATTTCGGATGCTACTTCAAAGGCAGACAAAAGCATGACCCAAAAGCATTTTCCTTAAGAGTTATGGTCGCTTCATTCGATTACTGTCGAGTACACACTCATCCACGAGTACACAGGCCAATAACTCTCTTGGACGGGCGGTCGTGTGTTGAACTTCGAAGAATCAATCATGGTAACAGACTACAAGGTCGCATGGTTCCCTTGCTGTGTCTGTTCCTTCCTTTCTCTTTCATTGTGGCTGGTATCTCTCTTTCTCAAGGCACAAGATACGCAGCTTTATGGGTTCATACATGTATAGATAAATATAGACAGAGAAGTGTACATAGAATGTTGAATATCTCACACACACACACAAAAGTGCTTGTGCATATATATATAAATAGAATAGTGTATAAAGATATTTTGTTTCTATCTTTGCACATATGCAAAAAAAAAAAAAAAAGCTGTTTATGCATATATGTATACATATGTAAGTGCATATAAATATTTTTTCTCTCTCCCTCTCTCTCTCTCTCATATATGGATTTTTTTTTCTTTTTTCAGGACGAAAGAGGCAATTCATCATCGGCCGTCTCGCTGAGGTCATGCAGCCACTTAGGAGATTGAGACGCCCCTCGGAGACCGCTTGGGCGTCGAGCGGCCGTCGTCTCTTCAATTTCCGGTCGACGGCTGGGCGGGGATCGAATATACGCGACGTCCCCCCGCCCCCCCTCTCTCTCTCTTTCTATCAATCTGTGTTTCTCCTACCTCTATCCTTCTCTCTTTCTCTCTCCGTTTCTCCTCCCTCCCTTCTCCACCACCTCCCCTCTCTCTCTAACTTTCCTTCTCTCCTCTCTTTCTTCCCTCCCTCCCTCGCAATTCTAACCCCCCTCCCTCCCTTCCTCTCTTTCCTGTGTGTGTAATCAAGTAAATATCTATGATAATGCATTGCCTTAAAAACATAAGTACAGGATTCGCGAGGAAGACATTTGCAACGGATTAATTCATATAATGGCCTTGGCAAAAATCGCTGCCATCTCCAATTTCTTTGGATTGGATGCGGTGTAGTGTTTAAAATAGCAGCAACAATGCATCTAAATGTAATAATTCTTTCGATGACTTCAAATAAAATATATTTACTTGCATTCGGACAAACCAGAAATTGATATTTGGCTAACTTCAACAGTCACCGACTTCTAGCAGTTTTGATAATGGGTCTGAAAAGTAGTACAACGACTGGTAAAATGCCCCCTCCACCCCCCCCCCTAAAAAAATCGATAAATGACGTCAACAGTGCCATTACCTAGAGATCTTGAGGATAGCAGCCCTCTGGAATCAGAGTGGACTTGAAGATATATGAGTGAAAAGCAGGGAAGGTGTTACTGCTTCCCAAGGACGAGCAGGCGTGGGACATACATCAGCATATAATTTCCAAAGGAGAAAGTGGTGCCCCGATAGCAACTTACCTACTTTTAAAATAATTCATAAATAAGTTTAAGAAAGCTTGCGAATTTCATTCATCACAAAGCTCCACGCTTCTTATCCCATCCGCTTCGAACTCTGACTCTCCTTCCTTTTCAAAACAGCCGACTGCCTCAACCTCTTCCTCAAATGATGCTAATGCCCTGCAGTCTTTCAACAGAGATCAATACAGTGCAGAATGAGTAACAGTTTGCGAGACTGCAGAAGGCTTATTAGCATCGGTTACTGATCGAGAATACATATTGCACTATGAACATTGCCACATACGGTAATATATCAAAAGCTGACTTAGCATTTGATCCATATTCAGTAGACAGTATAAGTAATAATGGGAAGTTGATACCCATTCTGATTAATAATTTAGGTGTGAAATGTTTCATCACAGCATTTTTTAATGATAGGTACTTGCTTTAATTATACACGGACGTTTGTCAGTCTAATCTGAACAATAATACCATATCAGGCTTCTGGAAAATGCTAGTTCAGCACAAATTGTTCCAGGATTAGCGAAAACAAATTTCACTTAATTGATTTGAATATTGTGCATTCAACCCTTCCTGTATATCACATCTAGTTGACATCAAAGATTTTTTTTCTGGCAACAGTGCAACAGTTTTTCCCTTTTTCTAATTGAGTGGAGAACGTATAAAATGTACACCCATATGTAATATTTATACCTATGTCTGTATGTGTAAATTCAGTCCATTTAAGTTATAACGAATTTAATGTAATAGCAATATACACTGTGATTTTAGAAACGGAACGATCCTAATCACATGTGTTACCATGTAACTATCACTTGCACCATCAGGAGTCGTGCAGTGAAATTGTCGGGCGAGTATTTTCAGTCAGTTGGGCAACGACGACCTCACCGTTTCCTTCAGTAATCGGTCTATCATTTAATCACTGCATTAATGATTAATGGCTAAATTTGAAAATAACACAGTACTCTATTAGGAAGCTTTACCATAGCTGTCTTTAGATATTATTTCATTGACCCGCAAAATGTATTGTAATGGCAATGGTATACCAAATTCTCCCTCCCTACCTCCATTCCTCTACCCTTCGCCCGCCCTCTCTCTCCTCCTCATCCTCTCCGTCTCTCTTATTGTTCAGAACATAGATCCAAAAGTAGCCGGAAGGAAGGAGGAGAGGAGAGAAGTAGATGAAAGGTTATGATAAATACAGTTGATCATACTTTACCACTGACATAATTTTTTATGTTGGTAAATCATACGAGCGGACCGTAATCATACCATCTATCATAAATAGAATAATAAAGTATCACCTTTGATTTTAACGAAATATCTGTAACTCTCCGTCAGATCAATGTGAATGACACTCTTTGATGAAATGGATTCTGCACGAATCCACCAAGATTTATGTATGAATGTGTCCTCGTTTTTTTCTGAAATACAAAATCGTTCTCTATATGTTCTTTTTTATTAAATATATAAAATTGTTTGCATGACATTTTGATCACTTCCTCACGTTTTGAAGACTCCCAGTCTGGTCTTTCAGCTTGGAAGAATGGACAGGTAATGTAACTGAGGCTGTTGTGTTTTCTATACTGCCAATTCTTTGAGTAGGTTGACACTTTTGTGGAAAAAGGGGAAGTAGAGGGATAGAGAGGAGAGGAGTAGGAGGAGAGAAGTAAGGGAAAGGGAGGAGAGAAGTAGGGGGAGGGAAGAGGGTTAAAAAAAGCGAGGAGGAAGGAGGATAAGAGAGACAGGAGGGGTTAGGGGGCATGGAAAGTAGGTAAAGAGTTCAGACAGGGTGCGTAGGAGTGCAGGGAGAGGAGGAAGGATAGGAGCGGAAGGGAAGAGGATGACGGTGGGCGGGGGGGGGGGGGGGTAATAGGGAAAACGAGGTGTAGAGGAAAAGAAGCATAAAAACTCTGGAAGTGTTCTGGCCAGGCTATTGTACAACAGAACCGCTATCATTATATATATATATATATATATATATATATATATATATATATATATATCATCGTGATTAATTTTAGAATCATTATTGTAAAGAAATACAGATCATGCTATTTAGGAGAGAGCAACAATAACAGTGATAAGGGAATGATAATGATTATGTTAATAAATAATGCATTAGTATCTGTATTAGTAACATCACCATCATTTCATCACATCTAAATCTTATCTTATCTTATCTCATGATTATCGTCATGATCATTATAACCATCTATTAAGGTAGAAAATCTCTTATGGTGAAGAAGTATTCCAGTACAACTTTATTAGCATACATGGCGTAACGCTACTGTTGAGTAAATTACATTTATACTTTTACTCTCAGTAAAGTGTTTTATTACTCTAGCATCAAAGAAGGATGACACTGATTTCGAAATAAGCATTAGGGAAGGATCGTCCATTAAAATTGAAATTACAGCAAAAGTTTCAGTCAAGGGAAGCGAATGCTTTTCCACGAGAAACAAGACGATATTACCCTCTATCGGTACTCGGGAACCAATATTACCATCTCTCGGTGCACGGGAACCAATAAGAATACGGCTAATATTCCTCAGGATAACACTAAGGCTAAACTATTCTTTTATGTAGGTAGGGGAGGGCATAGTGCAGTAAAGTTTTGGCATAAGCACTATAATATGCATCATCATAATATTTGCATTTATAATGTGGAGCGTCAACATTGTCCTGCGGTTCATGTTACTGTAAACACCGATTAAAGGTCAAATTCCGCAAAATCAGATCTGTATATTTACATCACATCTCGGGGCAGCAATCTGTAAAAAAGTGTATTATCATAAATTATACTGCTGACAAGAGTACTTTTAATGTTGGTAATGATAATTATGTTAATAACAATGATGACGATAAAGATGACGTTGGTAATGATAATGTTAACAATGACAATTGAACTGTTAATAACGATAATAATGATAATGAGGATAATAATGATAATAATAGTAATAATAATATTAATGAGACCAACAACAATGATAAATAACAACAACAATAATGATGATAATAACAGTAATAATAATAAAAAGTAATGATAATAATAGTGACATCAATAATAATGATAATAATGGTTATACTACTACTATTACTACTACTACTACTAATGATAATGATAATAATGAAAGTAATAACAATGAGAGAAAAAAAAAAAGATAATCATAGTGGTAATAACATTAATACCAATAACAGTAATAGTAATAATGTTAATTATAGTAATTACATCAACTCTGATCATAAATATAATAACGTTAATCTTAATAATCATTAATTATTATTATGATATATAACAGTGATAATAATAATTATAATGATAATAATGATATTATTATTATACTAATAGTGATAATTTTTTTTATAATTATAATATTATCATTATGCTAATACTGATGATAATAATAGTACCAATGAAAATTATAATAGTAAAAATAATAATAATAATGATATTATGATAATAGTAATGGTGGAAATAGTAATAGTAAAGATAAAAATAACAATTATAATAATAATTACCTCCGCCAAGGCAATTGAGGTAACTAATTAAATAATTAAAAAATTCCTGGATCCGGATCAACACCAAAATTGAATAGCATCTAAGTAGAGTATTCATAAAAATATTTTCATAACTTTTTGAGTTATCCTGCTACCCACCTAATCAACGCTACCAAAAACATAACCTCCTTGGTAGAGGTAATGATAGTAATAATAACACTTAAAAATAATGATAATGAGAACAATAGCACCAGTTATAATGATGATAGTGGTGAAGATGATGATGATCATAAATGATAATATTAATAACAATGATGATGATAATGATGGTAATGATAATGATACTTGAACCGATGATGGTGAGAATAGTGTAATGATAAAGGTCATGATGATGATAATGATAATATAAAAAATGATAATGATACTTACGATGGTGGTGATGGTGATGATAAGGATTATAATAATAGATATCTGTAATATCAATAACAACAACTATAATTACGATAATAACTGTAATAATAACAATAACAGTGACGAAAACGATCATGTTAACAGTAATAATAGTAATAATAACGAAAGGATAATAATAACAACAAACTGTATCACAAAGCTATAAATACACACGCCTGATAATGACAATAATGATAATAAAAATATCCATATTAACAATGATAGTGATAAAAGTCATGAAAATGATAATAATGATAATGATCACGATGATTACAATAATGATGATAACAGAATAATACCAACAACAACCATAATCATGATTACAATAATGATAACAAAATAATAACAACCATAATCATGATTACAATAATGATAACAAAATAATAACAACCATAATCATGATTACAATAATGATAACAAAATACTAACAACAACCAGCAACGCAAAGATATAACAACAGAAACCCACTCAAGAGAAATTCTCCGCCGCTGCCTTAACAGACGCCCAGCGCCGCCCGCGAGGCCTGATCCCTTCGACTACAGAAGCCATTATAGTGACGTTATTTTTAGGTCGAGGATGAATTATGCAACAAGCGAATAAATCCGGCGATTACTGAGCGCTTCTTTATGCCGCGTCATTTATTCAACATGCCTCTCTTTAGTGGAGAAATTATGATCACATTAATCGGAGAAATTATGGTGATTTTCAGTGAGTTATTATCACTGGGAATCCCTTTGTGAGGACAAATAAAGAGAGCGAAGAGAAGGAAGAATGCGGTTCATGGAGACGATTCCGTGCTTTTTTTTTTTGAACCGGAAAATTATACCTGCTATTAACAACACCTAAAACCTTTACGCGAAGTCCCAAAAGGCCATGATATGTTGAAACTGCGATTGCTGAGCTCAAAGACACGGGAATACTATGTCAAGAATTTCTATTACTGGTTCATTTCTGTGTTTGTGGTATGATATCATTATTATTATTATTATTGTTATTATTATTATACTTAAATCTATCGGTTCATTTATACTTGTTATCATATTTATATACGTGATCGATTTTATATTTTCATATGAATCCTTAAGGCCAAGGATGATTTGAACCTGAGGACATGGAATGCCATGCAAGGACTTTTTTCTCATTTCTGTTTTTATTAGATTTTTACATATACGCTGATTACTGACCGAAAAATTGGTTAGACAAAGAATGGAATTTTTATTGCCTTCAGTCATCCTCATCCCTTGCGTTCTTTTCTTTTCGATAAAGCTAACTGTCCTGATTCTTGTCTCATTTCCTCCTTTAGTATATAATGAGCTGAATAATAAATTGTTAAGTATTTTTACTGAAATATGGGGCACAGACATGCAAACGTTCATATTGTAACAGGATTTTAAAACGGGTAAAATATACTAAAAGCATGACCAACCCCCATAATATTGGTTACCATAGCTCAGGGTACTTTAATAAAAATTCTACATTACGGTAAAGCCCTCGCACGAGTGGACACACCCACGCCCACGCATTTTCCTTCACACATAATTTCACACATATACTTTCTCACAAACATTAACAAACCACACACACACACACACACACACACAAAAACAGACGAATACATAGATAGTCTGTCCATACATGCACCCTGTGTATGGATGTATAAACACTCGCATGTGTACAATAATGAACACGTGTCGTTAAAGGTGTATTTTCCCTCCTCTCTACAACGACCAAAATTCAAACATCGTCCCTTGTGTCTGATACTTTGCCGTGATACAATTTCCTTTCAAGTTACAATATCCTTTGTTTCATGAGAAGAGAAAGAAAAAAAAAAAGCCGCTTACAAGTGATGTCGAAGATAGTGTGTGTACGCTATTGTTGTGAAGGATAAACAAGCCGATGAAGATAGACCATGGTTCTCATTCTCACTTTCATTCACCAATCAATCATAATACTTCAGAAGTTTACGTCATTTAATCGAGCGCTCGTAAATCAAACAAGAGTCCTACCCTCGAAACACCTTCGTGAAGTAAGAAGATGAGAGGAGAGATGATAATAGAAGGAACAGAGAAAGGAGGAGATAGAGGGAGAGAAAAAGAGTAATAATATTTCTGAAATTGAAATAATATTAATGCAAGCAAAGGCATAAGAGAATGCTGAAAGAAATATCAACCGAATAAACTATTTCTGTTTAAGTTGATTGTATCTTTCTTCATATATATGTGTGTGTGTGTGTGTATGTGCGCGCGCGCACACACACACACACACACACACACACACACACACACACACACACACACACACACACACACACACACACACATTAACACGGTCATACACACATTCACATAAATACATATATGTATATAAATATATGTATGTATTTGTATATATATGTATATATGTACACACACAAAACACACACACACACACACACGTATATATATTTATAATATATATATATATATATATATATATATATATATATATATATATATATATATATATATATATATATATATATATATATATATATATATATATATATATATATATACATATATGTATATATGTATATATGTCGATATCATTATTTATTCAAAATATTTAAAAGGTGCGTTGGTTCTAATTTAAAAGATGTATGTCACCGAAACAATTGTATACATATATCTATATTTCTAAAGGCATATCAATAAAGGGAAATTTAGTGTTATAATAGAGTATATTAATCATTCATAAATGGTTTGTTTGTTTAAATGTTAACAATTCATATGGAGGAAAGTAATAAATTTGGTTTTTCACAATTTCTCAGCAGATGAGTCGTTGCTGTCCTCCCGTGAATAGGTAAAGCTTAGTGCTGGTATTCAAAGTCGTGCTTTACGATTGTAACGCTTTTAAAGTATTTTAACGTAATTGTTAAATCCCCTTGTATTGATTTATGATAACTGAGACAAGCCATTGGTTCCTCCCATACAGAGAGACAGAAATGATGAGAAAATGCGGCAAGAACAACATGCCATAATACTTTGTTGCTAGGGAACACTTATTTGTTATTTATTCAGTTGTTTTAAAGTCCTCGGGGTAGTAGCAACGAAATAAATTTTAGGTAACAGTTCAGGTGGTATCAGTTAATACACCGAGAAGGAAATTATTCATTAGAAGAATGTGTAAGAAAGGGGAATAGTAAAGATTAAAGGAAAGGAAGCTATTAGCTTATAACCTAGTAAAACCATGGAAAGAACATTGATAGACTGGGTGTGAGGGTCTAGATTCCATCTCATGTATATTTTTATTTTGTTTATTGAAATGATATTGATTCATAATTAGTAGGAAAAGGGAAACTATAGCGTTAACTTTAAAAACTTAAGACTGTTAGGTTATGCTATATATATATATATATATATATATATATATATATATATATATATATATATATATATATATATATATATATATATATATATATATATATATATATATATATATATATATATATATATATATATATATATATATATATATATATATATATATATATATATATACACACATCTATATGTATATATATATACATATATATATATATATATATATATATATATATATATATATATATATATATATACACATACACACACACACACACACACACACACACACACACACACACACACACACACACACACACACACACACACACACACATATATATATATATATACACATACATACATATATTGATTTATATGTATGCCTATTAAACTGTATTTACTGTACCGTTAAATTTTTGGGTAGCATATGTGTGTGTGTGTGTGTGTGTGTGTGTGTGTGTGTGTGTGTGTGTGTGTGTGTGTGTGTGTGTGTTTATACACAAACACACAGACATATATATGTGTATGTGTATGTATGTATATATGTGTATATATTTATCCCTTTTTCTTTATATTGCGGTCATTCGTACCCATCAACTCATTCATGTAACCATCGGTTCCTTCGCTTAAAATTCACCACCTCAATCCCAGGAAATCTGCAGCCCTTTGATCCAAAAACTTGTCACAATTGAGTCTTTGATTGCGGAATTAGGGACGAGGTAATGTGTTTTCTGCTGTATATGTTTGAGAAACACCCGACAGCTCTGGCAAGAATGTCTTCAAAGTGCAGTTACTCGATGAGACATTCCAAAGTGCGAAAATAAAGGAGAAATGTATTGAAAATCTTAGAATTTCGAATACACCTTGGTGGCTAAAAGCATAAATAATATAGAATACACACGGGAATTAAACGCTCGGGACTTTGTTAACTAAAAGCATAAATAGAGCGATACCATCTAACCAAAACTGTATATATGCAGCTTGCCTCGAGGAAATATTCAGGAAAGTAGACTGTATATTGATATGTATATTCATATATATATATATATATATATATATATATATATATATATATATATATATATATATATATATATATATATATATATATATATGTATGTATGGTTGTATATGTTTTATAACATTAAAACATGTATACTGAAAATAATAATAATGATAACCGGCTTTAGATACCATCACAAGTAATGAAGATAATGAAACTAATCATAATAAAAACAGTGATGATACGAATAATATTTCATTCATAACACCATCAAGGATTGCAAGGCAGAAAATCATAATAATGAACCAACAGAGATTTCTCCGATCACATGGCATACAGCAATCTCCGGCCACGCACTCACTGAATTAAAACTGTTTTCCTTTTCTTTTCATGACCATCTTGGGAAAACGTGATCGCTGTGAAGATGAAGTCAGCTTCTTGATGTTTGTTTGGAGAAATGATGGGGAAGAAAATGCTTGGTATTGTGGCGATACGTGAAGGTAAATGTGTGTTGATTCTATTCAGTTTAAAGGTTTTCTTGAGATGGATTTGCAAATGAGGAGGAGAGGAAGGGGAGGAGGAGGAGGAGGAGGAAGGGGAGGAAGGGGAGGAAGAGGAGGAGGGGGAGGAGGAGGAGGAGGAGGAGGAGTAGGGAGGAGGAGAAGGAAAAGGAGTAGCAGGAAAAAGAATAAGAGGAGGAGGAAAGGGAAGATGAAGGGAGACAGAGGAAGGTATTCAGAAGTAAGAAAAAGGAGGAGGAGCAGAAACAGGAGGAGGAGGAGAGGTAGGGGGAAGAGGAGGAAGAGGAGGATAAGGAGGAGGAAGAGGGAGTGAGAGTATTCAGAGTTCAGAATTAATTAGAGGAAAGGAATAATAACTGTGAATAAACCATATGGATAAATTAATGAATGCATTCATTGACTAACAAAAGTTGAATAGATGAATGTACATGATGATCAACAATTAAGCAAATAAACATATGAGCGGTAAATGATTCAACAAAAAAATACATATATTCTCACACCCTATATTTATATATATCTATGAACACGTGTATTCTGGGGAATGTCATGTCTCTTGATCCTCACACTCTCTATACAAGTGTTTTTTTTAATCTTTCTTTTTGTCTTCTTTTATTTTCGTGTATACATTTCTAAATCTGGTATTCTCACCCGACCCCAAAAACCGGGGAGACAGCAAGATATTTTCATCCCAGGACAACCAGAGGCATTGCAATTCGTCACCCTCTCCGCTTTAACGTAGTCACATTCTACCGTATGCCCACGCGAACACAAATATCGTAGAAAGGT
>NC_091570.1:7922479-7924979 GCF_042767895.1 Penaeus vannamei
TACACGTAAAGTCATTTCACCGAAATATCTCTACATTCTGCCAGCACCCGACTATTTGTGCCGCCGTATTGTACTCAGTGAAATTATCGTTTTATTGTTCCTCCGAGCGACTTCTTCGCATTGCAAACATCGCAGCCCGACGGCCTCGGCGCAGCTCCTCGTGCCAGCAATAACACGCCCACGATGGATCTGCTTGGAAAGATCTGGTGCTTGGAGGACGGTGGTGGGGGGGGAGGGGGGGCAGTCCAAGCATTCCTGGGGCGCCGAGATCTTTAAGGCAATTAGACACATTTGCTTCTCGGTCCGACGGAGACGTAGCCGGGTTTATCGGGCGAGCAGGTTTACTGGTGCATGGGCCAAGGCACTGGCAGACAGATACGTGCACAGAGCGAGAAAAAGAGAGGATGAAACAACAAAAAAGTGTATACAATGCGCGCGCACACACATACACGTACGCACGCACACACCCTTAGAACTAAATGTCCATATTTGTATATTAAAGTACATATAGCTAGATGAAGACATTTCCCACATATTCGAATATAGACGCCTTCCCTTACATCACTTCACATAAGTAGATAGACAAGGGCATCAACATAGCCACATACTCACGAACATGCCACGATGCACATTCCGTGAAGACCTTCAAGTCTAGATTGAAGAACTGGCAGTTGAATTACGTAATATGCTCACGTCATTACTTTTATCTCCTCGACCGTCTTATCTTTATCTTATTCATAATGACAAGGGAATTTAAGAAGAGGAGAGGGGAGGGGTGAGAGGTTGAGGGAAAGAGGGCTGAAGGGAGGCAGAGGGAGGAAGGAGGAGGAAAAAGGAAGGAAGATTGAAGAAACAGGAGAGAGGAAGAGGAGTGAGGAGAGAGGAGGAGGAGGTAGAGGGAGGAGAAAGTAGGAGGACGGAGAAGGAAGCAGGAGGGGCGGGGAGAGGATGGAGGAAACAGGAAGAAAGAGGAGGGAGGAGGGAGGAGGGAGGAGGGAGGAAGAGGGAAGAGGAAGCACGAGGAAGGAGGAGGGAAGAGGAAGGAGGAATCAAGAGGAAATAGGGAAGAGGAAGAACGAGGATGATAGAGGAGGGATGGAGGGAGACAGGGAAGAGGAAGGAGGAAGAAGAAAGACGATAGTAGTAAGAGGAACAAGATTTTGGGTGGTCGCTGCTGTGGGCCAGGGGGGAGGGGGAGCGGGGGAATCGTTGCAGAGGGGCTGGTGGAGGGGGGGGGGGTAATAACCCGCACACACGCAGCCTCACCTGGCCCAAAGGAGGCAACGCTGGGGGTGACTATCGCCCCGTTACATAAACACAATTAGTTGGACTTTCCCCACTGCGTGGCGATGGCATTCAGCTCATGCAAGATATTGAAAGGATGGAGTTTGGAAATTTCCTTTATTTTATTTTATTTCAATTCTCCTCACTGCAGTTCTGATCTTTTACATTTTCCATTATCACTATTTGCAACTGGTCAGCTGCACATGTGTCCGTTTACAAATGCAAAAATGGCATTCCTAAACACAGATGGTAATGGCATAATACATTATCGTCTTTCAAATAAATTAAAAACGTTTTGAACATTAAAACAAAAATGTTGCTGGACTGAAAGAATACCTAAACAATGAATTATTTCTTCCCTATTTTACTACTATTAAGGCTAATGAGGCTAAAGATACCAAAGTTTTTCATTAGTCACACTAGGGATGATGTATTCTTTCCGCACCGATAAGAGAAAGAGAGAGAGAGAGAGAGAGAGAGAGAGAGAGAGAGAGAGAGAGAGAGAGAGAGAGAGAGAGAGAGAGAGAGAGAAAGAGAAAGAGAGAAAGAGAGAGAGAGAGAGAGAGAGAGAGAGAGAGAGAGAGAGAGAGAGAGGAGAAAGAGAGAGAGAGAGAGAGAGAGAGAGAGAGAGAGAGAGAGAGAGAGAGAGAGAGAGAGAGAGAGAGAGAGAGAGAGAGAGAGAGAGAGATTTGTAGTATAATTACAAAAAATAGAGCAACCCTTTCCGTTCCGTCATTCCCCATTCCATCAATTGCCGAGTCGACGAACGTTCACCTCACCGGTTGAAACAGATACATTTTATTCCGGTTTTTATTTATCTCACAATTTATTACAGGAAACAGCAATCATCCAAAACTTTCATACCACGAAAAACAAAAACGAAAAAGGGAGTTTTACCCAATTAATGAACCGCATATGATTTGTTATGCCATTAGGACTTCTACCCTTTATTGTAATTTTACTTCATTTATTTAGCTACCTGGTATCCCGACGGTGTTACTATCCTTTCGCTTAGAATTTGCTGCTACTGCTTTTATAAAACGTTCGTGTTCTTTCGCAAAGAGACAACTAAATTCGCACCACGCGGCACTTTGCTTTTTCTTTGGCAAGGATTAATGGAGAAACACCGTGCTAAAACTCTTTATTGCAGCGTTTGTTCACGTACATTGCTTTCGACAAGAGAGTGCTTCCTTCCACAGAACACAACAAAGGGTCA
>NC_091570.1:7934979-7949979 GCF_042767895.1 Penaeus vannamei
ACAGTTTATGCATCGTGCTTGCCCGCAACTCATACTTATTGAACTTTTTTACCTGTGTGGTAAGGTCTGTATCAGTACTAACAGCTTCGTTGATCTGTTTCTCTTTGGCAGACGGCTAGGCAGCATACGGGAGGAGAGGGATAGAGAACAGCAGATGAAGGGAAAGGTTTGGGTACGAGGTGAGGTGAGGTCCTCCTACCCTTCCATTCCCCAGCCTCTAACGGCCGTAATGATTAAATGATGGCTCAATATTCATCATTGCATGTTGCCGAGCGTCGAGTTGTGTGAATGGAGTTGAGACAGAGCTTGAGAAATACTAATAGCCAAGTTGAAAGGGGGACTTGGATCTCGTTCTGAACTCGGGTTGCAAGATGTTAAATCGAGTTGCATTGCAGTCCGTGTCAAGCTTGTGTGTGTGTGTGTGTGTCGTCACATAAGATATGTATCTTTGTATGCGTTAATTCACATTACTCAGACTCGTTGAGTGTATGCGTGTATGTATGTATGTGATATGTGGGAAGGAATCCAGCATTCATCTAGAAGCCACGTGCCAGATTTCTCATCACAGTGTGTCACCTGCCAGTTAATGACAACATTTGACCCTGTTAGGACGGTCAGTCTTATGAAAAAAAAAGGAAATCAAGTGTATTAACAGGTTGCCATATTATGTGTATGGATCTGTGTCCCAATAAAGAATAAAGGTGGGTAAAGTAGGTGAGAAGGAAGACATACAAAGAACAAAGGAATACGAAAAAAAGGAAACAGAAATGAACTATATGTGTGTGTGTGTCAGTTCATGAAATTCTTCTCATTGGCTTTTCACACTGAATCTCAGCGTCAATTCTGATGTAATTCAATTCCATTTTTAATCTGCCTTTCGCCATTCCCCCTGTTCGCATAATTTTCTGTTGCTTGTGATGCTGTCAGGATTGCATATAACGCTGGAATTGCTTCCTGAATTTTATTTTCTCTTTATTTGCTTCATTTTCCATTCCTTCTTTGTCCCTTTGTCTGCCTACAAAAATGCATTTACAGTGAATTATGAAATTACATTTTTACTTTTATTTCCATTCGCCCCCCCCCCCAGATGATAAAATGCAAACAGCAGAAAAAAATGTAAATGTATTTCTAAAAAACAGAAAAAGAAAATCAATTAAAGATAATTTTTCCAGCATTCCTGCAATACTACTTTCATCCACTACCAGCGCACGTTCTAATCGCATGATGTGGAATTCGTTCTAATTCTCAACTAAATCTGGTCTCTGGACCAACATTTTCGAAATTCAGAAAAAAAAATCAATTTCAGGATGACCAAGGTGTACAAGCTGGCAGGGGAGAGGAGAAAAACGAGAGAAAATACATGAACAGAAACAGGGAAGCGAAGGAAAGCGACTAAGAAGAAAGAAGCAACAATCATGCCTGATAAGGTAAAAAAAAAAAAAAAAAAAAAAAAAAAAAAATGAAGCTAAAAGTGAGAGACGAAAAAAGCAGAATATATATTTTTTTTCGAAAAGTTATTAGAACTCTTGAATTGTTGCCTAAAATTGTTTAACAACAGTCAAGAACAAATTATAAATTATTACCAACACTCCTTCCCCCGCATCACACACACACACACAAAAGAAAAAAAAAAAAAAAGAGAAAAAAAAACTCTATGAGAATTTCAACACGACACTGATTCTTATAATTCACGGAATCATTTACAACACTTTTAAGTTACATATAGTTTAATATACCATGTGCCATCCATGTATATTTGCGCAAGATTAGAGAAACAATAACATTGAAACATTTGATTTAGTAAATTTAGTAATTTTTAGCATTGATGTTCCTGATGGGAAAAAAAAAATATATATATATACATACATGAATATATATATATATATATATATATATATATATATATATATATATATATATATATATATATATATATATACATATATATATATATATATATATGAATATATATATATGAATATATATATATAAATATATATATATATATACATACATATATATATATATATATATATATATATATATATATATATATATATATATGAATATATATATATATATATATATATATATATATATATATATATATATATATATATATATATATATGAATATATATATATATATATATATATATATATATATATATATATATATATATATATATATATATATATATATATATATATATATATATATATATATATATATATATATATATATATATATATATATATATATATATATATATATATATATATATATATATGTGTGTGTGTGTGTGTGTGTGTGTGTGTGTATGTGTGTGTGTGTGTGTGTGTGTGTGTGTGTATGAATATATATTTATATATATGAATATATATATATATATATATAATATATATATATAAATATATATATATATATATATATATATATATATATATATATATATATATATATATATATATATATATGCACGTTATTTTCTGTCCTATTACCTTCCCATTTTTTGCTTGCAACATAAATCAAACAGTTTAATTAATTATATTGAACGTACTTATATATATTCAATAACCATTTGTTCATTAAGAATGAAGAGTCTCGATGATCTTTGAGGGCGTTTCGCATGGCAAGATTTGCAACTCCAATTAAAGGCTGGTGGCGAGGTCGGGGCACGAGAGAAAAGGCTTACCTGTAGTGGACAGGTGTGCACACACTTGCGCCCATCATATCGCAACAACGACTTTGTTACACAGGATGACATAACTATAATCTCCACCCGCCACCCTTTCGACAGAGGACCAACAAAATATGAGACATAGCCAGTTCATGTCAATTAATATAAATCCGATAAGAGTATCAATTGTTCCATATCTAAGAATATGCTTGAGAGAGAGAATGACCGCGCCAACAGCCGAGGTCACTAACGGCAAAACAGAGTGAGAGAACATAGAGTATGTTATAAAGCTTACAAGTGATTTATCGTGTACGGTTTAATGAACCATGATACTATAGGATGTTCACGGAAGTTTGAGGATTGGGTGAGTACAACATATGATTTGCGGGGTGAATTCCAAATATCTTACCGCGTCTACCTGTGGGCCTTATAACACTTGCTCTGAAATAATCTCCAATCAGTGATTCCCAACCGATACCTTTAGGGGGAAAATTTGCACCAATTTGGTAAAAGATCGCCAGTAGTACTGTGAAGGAATTACTCTGAAGCCAATCCTGGATTCTTTATTTTTATTAGGCATTTATATTTATAATAAATATACATAGTCAGCCCAAAGGAACAATTACAAATGGAATGGTCAGTATAGAGGGGAGGGGTCGTCAAGCGTCCAAAAAACGATAATGAAGAAATTTCTCATACAAATAAGTAAAGATATGCCGTTCATATGGAATTTTACTTTCTTTATGTTTTCATCTTACATAGTTTGATCTACAAGCAAAACATTTCGGATGGTAGTATTGCCAAATGATCCGGATCACAGGCAAAATTTTATGGAATATTAATTAGGCTACGGCAAACCTGTTTTTTTTTTTTTTTTTTTTTTTTTTTTTTTTTTTGCTCATAATTTTCCACATCACCACCAAAGTGCAATAAGTATCTAAGGTTAAAACACACCTTTGGATAAAATCCCATTAAAGTGTGTTCTTAACTTTTAGAAATATGAGAAAACAAATAAAAAACAAAGAAAGAAAGAAATGGCAGTAACAAAATAAGTAAACAAAAGGTCATGGGGTACACGAAAATGATCTATGTGCGTAAATACCTCATCTACATACTTTTATATCGCCATGTAATTGTATTTCGTCTTTTCACGGGAGTCTGAGTGTGAAAATTAGCTACATGGCCTCATACAGTTAAACACCAGTAATCCGCAGATACAAAGCCACTTACGTCATCATCCGGCGAAGCCCGGCTGCGCTGAGAAAAGGACGTGTATGATACCCGTCTGACTGGAGAATGGAAACTTTTTCGACCAATATTATACGTTGTAAAACCCCATCAGAGCATGAGTAATGGGTAAATAATAGATAATTATATCATATACAAGTATTTCGTACATGATTTGTTATGTAAAATGTATAAATATTGAAAAGGAAAAAGATCACGATTATTAGGCCCTTCACATTTTTACGCATAGCACACGTATTTTCAGTCCAAATTTAACGTATTATGGCTCATTTTGTAGCTGAATAATAGATACATTACATGATGCATTAAGGATTTGCAACATATTCATGTGCTTCTCATAAAAGTGACATATTTTCAGCATCCCTTTTTAGGGTGTCAAGATAGTGGGCTTCGGAAATATTCACTAGAAAATGAGTAAGGTTGACTTCTAAAAATGGCTTCTGCATATTACAGTAGAAGGATAGTTCAGATATGATATCAGAATAGCTGTATGATTTTTTTTTTTTTTTTTTTTTTTGTAACTAAAATTTGTTCATAACTCTCTGCATCACAACCAAAGTGCAATAAGCATCTGGTAGGTTAAAACACACCTTTGGTTAAAATCCCATTAAAGTGTGTTCTTAACTTTTAGAAATATGAGAAAAATAAACAAACACAGAAACAAATGGAAGTAACAATAAATAAACAAAAGGTCATGGGGTACACAAAAATGATCTATGTGCTTAAACACCTTATATACATACTTTTACATCGCCATGTAATTGTATTTCGTCTTTTCACGGGAGTCTGAGTGTGAAAATAAGCCACATGGCCTCATAGAGTTAAACACCAGTAATCCGCAGATACAAAGCCACTTACGTCATCATCCGGCGAAGCCCGGCTGCGCTGAGAAAAGGACGCGCATGATACCCGTCTGACTGGAGAATGGAAACTTTTTCGACCAATATTATACGTTGTAAAATCCAATCAGAGCATGAATAATGGGTAAATAATAGATAATTATATCATATACAAGTATTTCGTATATGATTTGTTATGTAAAATGTATAAATATTGAAAAGGAAAAGGATCACGATTAGTAGGCCCTTCACATTTTTACGCATAGCACACGTATTTTCAGTCCAATTTTAACGCATTATGGCTTATTTTGTAGCTGAATAATAGATATATTACATGATGCATTAAGGATTTGCAACATTTTCATGTTCTTCTCATAAAAGTGACATATTTTCAGCATCCCTTTTTAGGGTGTCAAGATAGTGGGCTTCGGAAATATTCACTAGAAAATTAGTAGGGTTGACTTCTAAAAAATGGCTTCAGCATATTACAGTAGAAGGATAGTTCAGATATGATATCAGAATGGCTGTATTTTTTTTTCTTTTTTTGTGTAACTAAAATTTGTTCATAACTTTCTGCATCACCACCAAAGTGCAATAAGCATTTGTTAGGTTAAAACACACCTTTGGTTAAAATCCCATTAAAGTGTGTTCTTAACTTTTAGAAATATGAGAAAAATAACAAACAAATGGAAGTAACAATAAATAAACAAAAGATCATGGGGTACACGAAAAGGATCTATGTGCTTAAATACCTAATATACATACTTTTACATCGCCATGTAATTATATTTCGTCTTTTCACGGGAGTCTGAGTGTGAAAATTAGCTACATGGCCTCATAGATTTCAACACCAGTAATCCGCAGATACAAAGCCACTTACGTCATCATCCGGCGAAGCCCGGCTGCGCTGAGAAAAGGACGCGTATGATACCCGTCTGACTAGAGAATGGAAACTTTTTCGACCAATATTATACGTTGTAAAACCCCATCAGAGCACGAATAATGGGTAAATAATAGATAATTATATCATATACAAGTATTTCGTACATGATTTGTTATGTAAAATGTATAAATATTGGAAAGGAAAAAGATCACGATTAGTAGGCCCTTCACATTTTTACGCATAGCACACGTATTTTCAGTCCAATTTTAACGCATTATGGCTCATTTTGTAGCTGAATAATAGATATATTACATGATGCATTAAGGATTTGCAACATTTTCATGTGCTTCTCATAAAAGTGACATATATTTTCAGCATCCCTTTTTAGGTTGTCAAGACAGTGGGCTTCGGAAATATTCACTAGAAAATTAGTAAGGTTGACTTCTAAAAAATGGCTTCTGCATATTATAGTAGAAGGATAGTTCAAATATGAAATCAGAATGGCTGTATGATTTTTTATTTATTTATTTTTTTTTTTTTTTGCGATTTTTAAAAATATGGTCAATGTAGACCCCCGAGATCACTGCCACCACTACATTATACGTAAGATTTTGAGATACCTTACCTGCTGGCATTGCCCGATATGCCGCCGATATCTCGATACACCACCTTTGTAAGCGAAAAAGCTGTATGAGACGCAATTTTAGTCCAAAATAAGTTTTATGGTTCATTTTGTGGCTGAATAATACATCTAGTGCTTGTTCAAGATGGATTTTGCATGTGAAAAAAAAACTCGCTAAAAATTCACACACAAATAAGAAATAAAGTCGAAATCGAAAAAAAACGGCTTCGAACAAGCACTAGACCTAGGATGAATCTGTTCAAAATCACATCAGAATGCCTGTATATTTTTTTTCTGGATTTTAAATAATATCCGTTTTGTCAATTTTCAAACAGAGCTTCTGAATTTTGCAGATTTTTGATAATTCAAAAAGTGTTCGGCCGATGTCGAAAAAATCGACCTCAGGGACCTAAATAAAAGGGTGTTAGTTCCATCAAAATCGGCAAAAAAAAAAAAAAAAAAAAAAAAATCGGGTACAGTATTTGATAAAGAAAATAAGCATCTGGTAAGTTGAATAAATTAGTGCCAGTGAGTACTGTACTTCAGTACTTGGTTCTTTCTAGGGAAATCAAAATACAGTAAATGGATACCTGTTACTTATGTCAAACAAGTTTAAGGTAAGTAATGTTAATCATAGCAGATAATGGGAATGCTATGTAAGTAAATAAGTCAGGTAAGTAAGGCAAATCAGTGCTAGGTAAGTAAGATATAAAATGTGATTGCCAGGTAAGTAATGTATGCAATGTGGGTGCCAGGTAAGTAATGTATGTAATGTGGGTGCCAGGTAAGTAATATATGTAATGTGGGTGCCAGGTAAGTAATGCATGTAATGTGCCAAGTAAGGGTAGTGCTAGGTAATTAAGAAACATTATCATCGGGTAGAGTACACGATAAAGAAAGTAAGCGTCTGGGAAGCCGAATAAATAAGTGCCAATGAAGACTGTGCTTCAGCACTTGATTCTTCCTAGGGAAATCATAAAGTAAATGAGTGCTTTTTAGTTATGTCAAACAAGTTCAAGGTAAGTAATGTTGTTGATCATAGTAAATAATGTGTGCTGTGCAAATAAATGAGTGTTAGGTAAGTAATGCAAATGAGTACCAGGTAAGTAAGGTATGTAATGTGTGTGCCTGGTAACTAATGTAATATGATTGTCAGGTAAGTGAAGTAATTGAGCATCAGTTAAATAAGGTAATGTGAGTGCCTGGTAAGTAAACATCGGGCAAGACGAGAGCACCGTGAATTAGGTCCCGGTAGGGTGCAAATAGTAGTGTTAAGTAAGGTGAGTAGGTGAGTGTCAGGTATGAAAGGAACACTAACACCGGCTAGATTACTCGATAAAGATAGTTCTTTCTAGGGGAATCAAAGCACATTGAGTGCCAGTTAGGTACGTCAAACAAATGCAAGTAATGTTAATTATAGTAAATAATGTGCGTGCTATGTAAGTAAATAAGCGTCAGGTAAGTAGGGCAAATTTGTGCCAGGTAAGTAAGTTACGTCGAGTGAGTGCCAGGTAAGTAGTGCATGTAATGTGATTGTCAGGTAACCAAGGAATACGAGCACTAAGGCAGTGTGAGTGTCGGGTAAGCAATCGTTTAGTAAGATGAGAGCACCAAACAGAATAATGAAACGGCAGATGGGTTACTTACATTAGCGTCAATCAAGGTTAGTGCCAGGTAGGTAAGAAACATTAGCATTGAGTATACTCGATAAATAAGGTAAGCGTCTAGTAAGATGAGAGCACCAAGGAGAGTAATTGATCAGTAATTAGGTGTCCTACATTAGTGTCAAGTAAGGTTAGTGCCAAGTAAATAACCATTAGCATCGGGTAGAGTACTCGATAAAGAAAGTAAGTTTCTGGTAAGTCGAATAAAAAAGTGCAAATGAGTACATTGCTTCAGCACTTGGTTCTTTCTCGGGGAATCAAAGTACAGTAAGGGAGATCAAGGTAATTCAATGTTAATCGTAGTAAATAATTTAAGTGCTATGTAAGGGAATAAGTCAGGTAAGGCAAATCAGTGCACGGTAAGGTATGTGATGTGAGTGCCAGGTAAGTAATGTATGTAATGTGATTGTCAGGTAACTAAGGAATTAGAGCACCAGGTAAATAAGGCAAGGTGAGTGCCAGGTAAGTAATCGTAAAGTGAGATGAGAGCAACAAGCAGAGAAATTGAACACCAGATAGGTTACCTACATTAATGTCAAGTAGGGTTAATGCCTAGTAAATAAGAAACATTACCATCGGGTACAGTACTCGATAAAGAAAATAAGCATCTGGTAAGTTGAATAAATAAGTGCCAATGAGTACTGTACTTCAGTACTTGGTTCTTTCTAGGGAAATCAAAATACAATAAATAGATATCTGTTAGGTATGTCAAACAAGTTCAAGGTAAGTAATGTTGTTAATCATAGCAAATGTGAGTGATATGTAAGTAAATGAGTGTCAGGTAAGAAGGGCAAATCAGTGCCAGGTAAGTAAGATATAAAATATGAGTGCCAGGTAATGTATGCAATGTGGGTGCCAGGTAAGTAATGTATGCAATGTGGGTGCCAGGTAAGTAATGTATGTAATGTGCGTGCCCGGTAAGTAATGTATGCAATGTGGGGTGCCAGGTAAGTAATGCATGTAATGTGCCAAGTAAGGGTTTTGCCAGGTAATTAAGAAACATTATCATCGGGTAGAGTACACGATAAAGAAAGTAAGCGTCTGGGAAGTCGAATAAATAAGTGCCAATGAGGACTGTGCTTCAGCACTTGATTCTTCCTAGGGAAATCATAATAAAGTAAATGAGTGTCTGTTAGGTATGTCCAACAAGTTCAGGGTAAGTAATGTAAACTATAGTAAATAATGTGTGCTATGCAAGTAAATGAGTGTCAGGTAAGTAAGGCAAGTGAGTACCGGGTAAGGTATGTAACGTGTGTGCCTGATTACTAATGTAATATGATTGTCAGCTAAGTGAGGTAATTGAGCACCAGGTAAATAAGGTAATGTGAGTGACTGGCAAGTAAACATCAGGCAAGACGAGAGCACCAAGTAGAGTGAATTAGGTCCCGGTAGGGTGCAAATAGTAGTGTCAAGTAAGGTGAGTGTCAGGTATGAAAGGAACACTAACACCGGCTAGATTACTCGATAAAGATAGTAAACGCCTGGTAAATCGAATAAGTACGTGCCAAGGAGTACGGTGCTTCAGCAATTGTTTTTTTCTAGGGGAATCAAAGCACATTGAGTGCCAGTTAGGTACGTCAAACACATGCAAGTAATGTTAGTTATAGTAAATGTGCGTGCTATGTAAGTAAATAAGCGTCAGGTAAGTAGGGCAAATTTGTGCCAGGTAAGTAAGTTACGTCGAGTGAGTGCCAGGTAAGTAGTGCATGTAATGTGATTGTCAGGTAACCAAGGAATACGAGCACTAAGTAAGGCAGTGTGAGTGTCGGGTAAGCAATCGTTTAGTAAGATAGCACCAAGCAGAATAATGAAACGGCCAATAGGTTACCTACATTAGCGTCAAGCAAGGTTAGTGCCAGGTAAATAAGAAACAGCATTGGGTAGAGTACTCGATAAAGAAGGTAAGCGTCTAGTAAGATGAGAGCACCAAGGAGAGTAATTGATCAGTAATTAGGTTGCCTACGTTAGTGTCAAGTAAGGTTAGTGCCAAGTAAATAATAACCATTAGCATCGGGTAGAGTACTCGATAAAGAAAGTAAGCTTCTGGTAAGTCGAATAAAAAAGTGCAAATGAGTACATTGCTTCAGCACTTGGTTCTCTAGGTGAATCAAATGACACTGAGGGAGTTCAAGGTAATTCAATATTAATCGTAGTAAACAATGTAAGTGCTATGCAAGTCAGGTAAGGCAAATCAGTGCACGGTAAGGTATGTAATGTGAGTGCCAGGTAAGTAGTATATGTAATGTGATTGTCAGGCAATTGAGGAATTCGAGCACCAGGTAAATAAGGCAAGGTGAGTGCCAGGTAAGTAATCGTCCAGTAAGATTACAGCACCAAGGAGAGTAATTGGACACCAGGTATGTTGCCTATATTAGTGTCAAGTATGGTTAGTGCCAGGTAAATAAGAAACATTAACATCGGGTAGAGTACTCTATAAAGAAAGGAAACATCCGGTAAGTCGAATAAATTAGAGCTAATGAGTACTGTGCTTCTTTCTTGGGGAATTAAAGTACACTAAGTACCAGTTAGGCACGTCAAACAAATACAAGTAATGCTAATTGGATTAAATAATGTGAGTGTTCTGTAAGTACATAAGTGTCGGGTAAGGCAAATGAGTGCCAGGTAAGTTAGTTATGTAATGTGAGTGCCAGGTAAGTAGTGAATGTAATGTAATTGTCAGGTAACTAAGGAATTCGAGCACCAGGTAAATAAGACAATGTGAGTGCCAGGTAAGTAATCATCTAGTACGATAAGAGCACTAAGCAGAATGATTAAACGGCAGATAGGTTGCCTACATTAGCGTCAAGGTTAGTGCCAGGTAGGTAAGAAACAGCATCGAGTAGAGTACTCGATAAAGAAGGTAACCGTCTGGTAAGTCGAATAAATTAGTGTCAATGAGTACTGTGCTTCAGTACGTAGTTCTTTCTAGGGAAATCAAAATACAGTAAAGGAGTTTCTGTTACGCATGCCAAACAAGTTCAAGGTGAGTAATGTTAATCATAGTAAATAATGTTAGTGTTGTAAAAGTAAATGAGTGTCAGGTAAGTAAGGCAAATCAGTGCCAGGTAAGTAAGATATACAATGTGAGTGCCAAGTAAATAATGTATGTAATGTGGGTGCCAGACAAATAATGCATGTAATGCAGGTGCCAGGTAAGGTTAGTACCAGGTAATTAAGAAACATTAGCATCGGGTAGAGTACTCGACTTATTAAGTATGCGCTTAGTAAGACGAATAAGTGCCAATGAGTACTGTGCTCCACCATTTAGACCTTTCTAGGGAAATCAAAATACATTAAATGAGTGCCTGTTAGGTTTGTCAAACAAGTTCAAGGTAAGTAATGTTGTTGATCATAGTAAATAATGTGAGTGTTATGCAAGTATATGACTGTCAGGTAAGTAGGGCAAATGAGTGCCAGGTAAGTAGGGCAAATAAGTGCCAGGTAAATAAGGTAACGTGAATGCCTGGTAAGTAAACACCAGGTAAGACGAGAGCACAAATCAGGAGGAGTTCCAGATAAGGTGGAAATATTAGTGTCAAGTAAGGTAAGTGTCAGGTATGAAAGGAACATTAGCAACGGGTAGAGTACTCGATAAAGAAAGTAAACGCCTGGTATGTCGATTAAATAAGTGCCAATGACTACGGGACTTCAGCACTTGGTTCTCTCTAGACGAATCAAAGTACACTGTGTGCCAGGTAGGTACGTCAAACAAATGCAAGTAATGATAATCATAGTAAATAATGTAAGTGCCATAAATGAGTGTCAGGTAAGGCAAATTAGTGCCAGGTAAGTAAGTTATGTAATGTGAGTGCCAGGTAAGTAGTGTATGTAATGTGATTGTCAGGTAACTAAGGAATTCGAGCACCAGGTAAATAAGGCAATGTGAGTGCAAGGTAAGTAATCGTCTAGTAAGATTACAGCACCAAGGAGAGTATTTGAACACCAGGTATGTTGCCTATATTAGTGTCAAGTAAGGTTAATGCCAGGTAAATAAGAAATATTAACATCGGGTAGAGTACTCGATAAAGAAAGTAAACATCCGGTAAGTCGAATAAATCAGAGCCAATGAGTACTGTGCTTCTTTCTAGGGGAATTAAAGTACACTGAGTACCAGTTAGGCACGTCAAAAAAATGCAAGTGATGCTAATTAGAATAAATAATGTGTTATGTAAGTAAATAAGTGTCGGGTAAGTAAGGCAAATGAGTGCCACGTAAGTTATGTAATGTGAGTGCCAGGTAAGTAGTGAATGTAATGTGATTGTCAGGTAACTAAGGAATTCGAGCACCAGGTAACTAAGGAATTCGAGCACCAGGTAAATAAGGCAATGTGAGTGCCAGGTAAGTAATCGTCTAGTAAGATGAGAACACCAAGCAGAGTAATTGAACAGGAGATTGCCTACATTAGTATCAAGTAAGGTCTGTGCCAGGTAGGTAAGAAACATTAGCAATGGGTAGAATACTCGATAAAGAAAGTAGCGTCTGGTACGTCGAATAAATTAGTGCCGATGATTACTGTACTTCAGTACTTGGCTCTTTCTAGGGAAATCAAAATACACTAAACAAGTGACTGTGAAGTATGTCAAACAAGTTCAAGGTGAGTAATCTTAATCATAGTAAATTATTTGAGCGCTATGTAATTAAATGAGTGTCAGATAAGTAAGGCAAATCAGTGCCAGGTAAGATATACAATGTGAGTGCCAGGTGAGTAATGTATGTTATGTGTCAAGTAAGGTTAGTGTCAGGGAATTAAGAAACATTATCATCATTCAAGTAAAAGAATTTCAGGTAAATAAGGCAAATGGGTGCCAGGTAAGTAAGCTGTGTAAAGTGAGTGCCGGTAAGTAGTGTATGTAATGTGATTGTCAGGTAACTAAGGAATACGAGCACCAAGTAAATAAGGTAATGTGAGAGCCAGGTAAGTAATTGTCAAGTAAGATGAGAGCACCAAGCAGAATAATTAAACGGCAGATAGATTACCTACATTAGTGTCAAGTAAGGTCAGTGTCAGGTAGGAAAGAAACATTAGCAACAGGTAGAGTACTCGATTACGTAAGCGCCTATTATGTCGAACATATAAGTACCAATAAGTACGATGAAATAGGAATTAGGCAATATAAATGAGCACCAAGCTAAGTGAGTGCCAAATAGATTAACGTAAGTAAAGTATGTGCCAAGAAAGTTGACTGCGTCTTGATAATTGCGTGAATGCTAATTAATATTATGGAGTACCATTTAAGATAAGCGATCGGTATATAAATAACGAATATTAACGCTACGTAAATAAAATTAGTAACGAGTTCTAGGTAGAGAAAATTAGTGAGCTCTGACTACATAAGGTAAGTCTGCATATGCAAATAAAGTATGTGAAACCTAGTTATAATGATTGAGCGGTCAGGTCAGTGGGTTGAGCATTAGGTAAGTAATGCGAGTCCCAAGTAAGTATAATAAGCTCACGTAAGGAAAGGAATGTTTCTATCCATTCATTCCTACGCGCACGCTGCCGTAAGTTCAAATACCCAATTCACTAATGTTTCCTTTGGCAACGGTAGTACAGTGCTTTGAGCAGTAGAAAATAATAATAATAATAAAATAAATAAGAAATATAATATATATATGTATATAATCAATTTCCTAGGGTTATGTCAATGTTATTATTAGAATCAGATTATGAAATCATGTCTTCGAGGAATATTTCCTTTAGGAAAATAAAGCTTTTACGTAATCTGGAGACATTAATAACATGGCAGATATTAGAGGATCGCGGATGTCTCGCAGGTTTACGAAAGGATTGTAAGTATCAGAAAGCTGGGAGCCAACGCTCTGAATTTTCTATGTTTGAAAAAAAAAAAAAAAAAAAACGCTGGAACAGTTTTCTTCAGTGCATGAGTTTCAGTCGTTTAAACTTCCACTATAGCCAGGGTAAAGGGAGGAATGGGTTAGAAGAACAGGGTAGAGAGGGTAAGGGCGGAGGGCTGTTCAGAATGCCTTGTTTCCTGCTATAAGTCTGTGTTCTAAATGTAAAAAATCATACTTTCAAGTAATATTAGTTGAAGGGAAAAACATTTCATAAAAAAATACCCGCGTCAGAATAAAAATGGCGGAAAAGAGATGAGTTAAAAAAGAAAAAGAAAAAAAGAAGGAAGCTGTTTTCTCTGTTCATGAAATCCACTTCATTGTCTGTGAAACCTGTCCTATTGTCTATTCTTGTTTTCATAACCCATCTCTCCTCTTTTCTTGTCTCATGTAATGATACCATTGTGCATGCTGTACAACAGTTTAATGCCGTGCCGCCCTTGAAATTTTATTTCTCATGCTCCTCCTGTTCTTTCCTTTTTATTTTTTTTATTGCTTAGCATTTATAAACTTATATCTAAAATTCTTATATATACTTATATCTATTATATACTTATATCTAAAATTCTTATATATATATATATATATATATATATATATATATATATATATATATATATATATATATATATATATATATATATTGTGTGTGTGTGTAGGTGTATATTATACATATATATGTATATATACATATACACGTATATAGATAGGTAGATACAGAGATACATATTTGTGTGTCTTATATATCTGTATATATATAAACAGATATATATATATATAATTATATATATATATTGATATGTATATGTATACATAAATATGTATTCATATATGTGTTTGTGCGCGCGCGTTAGTGTGTGTGTGTGTGTGTGTGTGTGTGTGTGTTTGTGTGTATGTGCGCACAAACACACACACACACACACACACACACACACACACACACACACACACATATATATATATATATATATATATATATATATATATATATGTATTCATATACATATATGTATACATACATACATACATACATATATATATATATATATATATATATATATATATATATATATATATATATATATATATATATATATGTATTTAAGTATGCATAGGCATATACATATACATTTATATATATTTGTCTATGCATGTGTATCTATAAGAAAATGGTTGAAAATACTAAGTAACTAGAAAAAAGAAAGAAACAC
>NC_091570.1:7962479-7964979 GCF_042767895.1 Penaeus vannamei
TTGAAGCATGGGAGAATCTTCGAAAACAACATAGCGAGAGCCAAAAATGTGCATCAACATAAAAAGTTATGCGATAATTTAAATATAGAAGATGAGACCACCTGAGCTTAGTTCTTTTCCCATACTGAAACAGCTTAGTAAGAACACACATAATTCTTCACCATTTTCCAATGTCACACCTGAATGTTATTAAAGAGTAATTGATCTTTTTAAAGAGAATCCCCCCCCTACACACACACACATCAGAAAATACATCCATGTATCCACAATTTAAGTCATTTTACATCATAGACCTAAGAAAGAAATACGCTGTATATTGAATAAAATCGTGAAGAATTAAAAATTCATTCAAAACGTCGAGGAATGAAAAGCGAAGTCATCTCCACGCATTTGGACACAGGATAAATATTTGTCCAACGTGAATGGAAGCGAACAAGCGCGTGCCAGTGCCAGTAAAACACCTGGTTGTTAAAAGGCACAGCACATGCTAATGAGAGGACTTCTTAAACATTTTAGAGGTTAAAATATATATTCACTATCTGTCCTCCGTCATTTCCCTTCAACAGTTCTAATTCATGGTACCTGGACAGCAGTTATTTTAACAATAAATGATAACAATATTAGAAAAGCGGTATAATATACTGACACAATCTCCATCCCTGTGCAACAGTAATTGCAGTACAAAGAGTAAAATTAATGGTGATGACAATAATAGCAAGAACTAATCAGTAAATATTTATCATTATATAAATGAAAAATATTATATGACCATTGCTACGATTGTGATGACCATCATTGCAAATACAATGTAGAATATATAAAATGTTATGAGTCAACTGAGAGAAGTAACAAAACACGAGTAGAATCAGTAAGTGTAGTGATTAGGATAACACTATCTCTCCGCATAGCGTCATTCTCTACAATTACTTGATTTATTTGATATTTTATCTGATATTTTTTGCGATTTTCTCCTATATTGTTGCAGCTATCATTATTATTATTGAGGTTATTTTATCGGGTCTCATCTTTTTTATCTTATTATTTGTCATCATCAACGATTTATGTCGAATGTTTCAATATATATATGCTTCTCGTACGTCCGACAGCGCAAAAGTCCAGGCCGCATTTTGAAAATTTCCTACATGCTCTATTTATTGCCGACTTACAAGCTATTCTGATTGGCCGTTAGTCTGACGTGATAGCTATGAACTCCTCTGACTTGCTGTTGGATGATAGCAAATTGAAGACAGATGTTAGGGCTCTATGATAGGCTGTTTTACCTCATCTTGTCAATCTCGTCATTATGGCACACCCCGGGGTCATGGATGATCTATACAAACAGATGAAACATAACCTGTTAGTGTTGTGTGTAGTTGAAGCTTTTTTAAAGGACCGTCATATTTTCATTGAATGACTCATTCAAACAAAATAATTGTCATTTTATGTCGGATATATTAATGAAATTATTACTGGCAAGATCACGGCTTTCACAAATGGATCTAATATCTCTCTCTTTTCTTTGTCTTCCTAAAATGTGTTTTTCTTCTGTATTACGTAATAAAAATTAATAAGAATATTGATATGCATTTTCTTCTACATCAGCAATATTTTACATCTTAATATATATGTATGCCGTCTATGTATCATACATGCATATATGATTTAAGTACTATTACGATGCAAATACTTAGCTAACATTAACAAAAATCACATATAAACATACACACACACACACACACACACACACACACACACACACACACACACACACACACACACACACACACATATATATATATATATATATATATATATATATATATATATATATATATATATATATATATATATATATATATATATATATATATATATACGTTTTACAGTCAAAAAAAAAAAAATTGTAAAGAGAACAATCAAAGCTATGAGGAATACGTTCATATTCTACAGAAACTGTTTGATAGATGGATGATGGCAGGCGAAGTAGAAACTTACGAACAATTGTGAGAGATTATGTTATTAGAGCAATTTCCTCGTAGAATTGCGAGACGTCTAACAACATTGAAAGGAAAAAGTATATAATGTGAACAAAACAGTCGAAATGCCTGAGAATAATGTTCAAACTCAAAAAAAGAATAATGATTTTAGTATTTCATTATCCAGGAGCTAACCAACAATTTCCCAAAGTGGCAAGCCATCTTTATATATATATATATATATATATATATATATATATATATATATATATATATATATATATATATATATATATATATATTATAGTAATGTATATAACATATATATACATGTTACATATGTATATATATATATATATATATATATATATATATATATATATATATATATATATATATATATATATATATATGTATATTATATTTATATATAATACATATATATATATATATATATATATATATATATATATATATATATATATATATATATATATATAAAGATGGCTTACCACTTTGGGAAG
>NC_091570.1:7969979-7972479 GCF_042767895.1 Penaeus vannamei
CAGAAATGGGGAAATACTTGGATTAGATAAATCCTCTCTAATACTAGGATTTAATGCAATGAATCTTGAAGTCTATCCCTTTAGCTTTTATGCGTGTTAGCTGTTCGTTCGCTCTTTCTTCGTCTCTCTTTCCATTTTTCTGTCTGTTTGTTTTCGTTTTTGTTTCTCCATCCACACCCTCTTTCTCTTGATCTGTCTGTCTCTCTTTCTCCCTCTCCCTGTCATTCCATCTCTCTCTCTCTCTCTCCCGCAAACTTCTTTTCTGTTTGTCTTTGTAGTGACCCGTACCTTCACTTACATTGCAGGAGGAATCATTAAAGAAAAGGATGTTTGATTTATGTACTAGTGATATCTAAAGAAAATGAAACCACTAATTATGATAAAGTTCACAAGACAGGTTATAACACAGGACGTGACACAGTACAAGACTAACTTGTTCAACGATGTCCTCTGTGCTGCATTACACGATGCTAGGATTCAACGACTTCGTGATCTACCAAAGCGATAGTTGATTGAGTGGGAGTCATTTGCATGCCACGGTCTCTGCTAAGTGTCGCCAGGGGCTATTTTGCTCGTTAGTGCATCGTGGTGCGTAGGCGATGCAATATACCGTGGAATCCTCGAGTGGCCTCCTCTGTCTATTTTTGTCATATTTGAATCACATTGAACTACGTTAATCCTCCGTTGTTCCCTAAATTAAACTTGTACAATCCTGATGAATTGCGGAAGTTCTAGGAGACACCAATCAATTTCGATAATGAAATTAGATCGGAGTTCGTTCGAAATGTTACTTCAAGGTTTCTTACAACAATTTTCTTGGAGTGAATGTGAGATCATCCCTAAAAGCTGTTCAGTAGAGCTCTGCAAGATACCTATTTATGGTGACCATCTGGCACGTTAATTAAACATCATATAGCCTGTGCATATTCGCATGCAGTTATTTGAAACCGATAAGTTCTGTTTTCGAATCAAGAAATGACAGTGACATAGTTATAATCACGAAATAGCATTTGCCTTCTCAGGGAAACTGAAAAATCGACGTACCTCTTTATGCCTACGATATTGCCCGACGTAAAATACACTTTACTAAGAACAACGGATCGTATCACGGTCTTTTATCTGCACGTTCCATAAACATAAATTTATGCAACATCTTATCAATATATTTCAGTCTTCCTCCTTTCATGCTCGAGGGAGAAGGAGGAAGAATATTTTTGGGTGAAGGGAAAAGAACAGAGAAGGGAAAGGAGAGGGAAGAGAAGCAATACATGGTTCTAGCTGGTAGAGAAGGGAAGAAGGTAAAGAAGATTGGGTGAAAAAAGAGGAAGGGAAGGGGGCGTGGGCGATACAGAGACGAGTCATGGATCGTGCAGGAAGAGGAAGAATGCAAACATATATATAAGATTAAACCACAGACAAATAGCCGAAAGAAAGGGGTATAAAATGAGAAGGAGAGAGAACAAGTGTCAAGCTCCCCTTCCAGAAGAGGAGAGTCACGGAGTTGAATAATTATACGTATTTAGATAGATAAAAGGGAAAAACAGAAAGGGAAAAAAATAAATGGTGACGAGGGCCTAAGGCTCACGAAGGGAAACGGCAGATAAATTAAAGGGAGATTTCGAGACTCATTATGCATTAAACTTCTGCTTAATGTTAATATCAGGAGCATGTCGGGCATCGGTTAACGAGTGAGTTATCGAATTCGCCGAGCTCGAGCCAGTTTAGTGCCATTAAACTGCAGTATTACGAAGGGTGTGCAATTTTCGGTAATTAAAGCACTGCTTCAACTTCCTGGACACAATGAACCTGAATCAGATTAAGACAATGAGACTAAAGTTTATGTCTGTATGAAGAGTGATGTAGCAATTCTACTGAGCTTATCTTCGGCAAAAATAAGTTAATGATGTGATTGAACAAGTCCATTATCTCGCTCCTTGCAGTAAGCCGAGTGAAGTGCAATCTCTACTGAAGTTAATTATGACCTAAGCCTTGTAATTAGTCTAAACGATTAAGAAATTTCGCGAGAAAGTCCTTGTCCACAAGTTCTAGCGACTCAGGACTGTGGACGTAACTAATGATCGAAGTAATCCATTATTCTATGCAGCGCGAGCGAGCGATTGACGGTCGGGAGAGAGAAGGGACACGAAGCAATACTAATTATGCAAATGGAGGAGCGCCGGCGACGATTGCAGACTACTTTGCTTCTCCCTCTGTCCTTGCGCCGACATCACTTACCCATAGATTGCAAACTTCAAGTTTCCACAAACCGCTGGGAGGAGGGAGGAGGTAAGAGGGGGAGAGGAAAGGAGGGGGAGGAGGGGTAGAGGTTTAAAGTTAAGGCAAGTATAACCGTAATTCGAAATCTGTTGCAACATAATCACGGCCAGAGCAACATCGTAAGCCGGAGGGAAAGTACGTAAACTTGTCGGGCTCCTGTCTGATGTTTCGCGGAAGTAGTCATTAACTCTCAGCGAAGCGAGACGAGACTCCACACAGGCTC
>NC_091570.1:7979979-7984979 GCF_042767895.1 Penaeus vannamei
AATGGTAATAACAATGATGATGATGATGAGGAGGATAATGATAATGATAATGATAAGGATGATGATGCTTATGAAAGATGAAACATCAGTAAAAATTATTTCAATATCAATGATAATATTAAAATCCATTTTAAAACTAATGCTACAAATAGTAATGATGATAATGAAGTAACAACAATAATGAAAATAAAAATGATAATGACGATGATATTGTTGACAATGATAGTGATAATGATAATATCCATATTAATATCAACATTAATAATGGCAATAACAGTAGTAATATGGTATTGATAATTATCTTAGTATGATAAGGAACAATTTTAATGAAAATGAGTGAATATCACTTTCAGGATCAACGGAATACACCAATATGTTGGGAATATACAATTAAATAACATATGTAAAAAACAAAGTATATAAACAACAAAATTTCCTTTAATCGAAGATTTTTTCCAACAAAAAATAAATGTAAAGGAAATAACATTCAAGTATACAAAAGAACAACAAAATCTACATTCGAAAGGGAAGGACAAAGTGTATCATACATAAAGCAAAAAGATATTATACACGGCCAGCTGAATCTATTTCAAATTGCTTCTTGTTAGCAAAATTGTTGAATCTCTTTGATTTCATTTCTCGTTACAGGGTCGGCGAAATCTTTTCCATTAACCATATTGCTCGTCTCTCTTTTTTCTAAATAAAATTGCTTGTTCAGAGAAAACAGAGTTTCCTGATTTGTATCGCGTTTGACCGTCATTTTTTATTTTAATCTTATTTCCATATTCAATTCTTTGTTTATTTAACTATTTTCACAAAATGGGTCCATTGCCATGACATCTGAATTAATTATGCAAAGTGATCTTTATAATACGTTTCTTCCCCATTTTTTTTTCTTTTTATCAAATTTCCTTTTGCTTTTACTTCTTATGTGATATTTCTTGTTCCTTTGTGTAATTGTGTGTAATTATTTGTTACCGGGAATTGTGAAACACTATAAAACAATATCCCAATTATTACGATTTTTTTTCTCTCATTTGCAGGAGAAAATTTAAACAGATAACATTTCCTAAAACTTTTCTTTATGCAGTCGCGTGATTTTTATTTATCAGTTACTAATGATAGCATACTTTTTTAGTTACTAATATTTCCCATGATGATCACTGACTTGCAATTACGACAATATTCAAGTCGTTGCAAAACTTGACCGATCTGAATCTTGACTTTACCTTGGTTACGTCTATTGCCGCAATGACCTTCATTCACAGCTAACTTTATTGCGTCATATGTAAGACTTGAATGCATCATATTAAGGTCCGTTTTACAATGCACAGGCAAGCTCTCAGCAATTCTGGTGCTTGATATGACGAAGTAACGAGCAGTTTGTATTACACATTCCTTATCTTTCGCTCAGATATGTGAACATTAAGGAGATTATTCCCATTTCCTTGTTCATCCGAATAATGTGAAACCATGAGATAAAGAGGAACGAAAAAAATTGGTATTTCCTTGTTTTAGATTTCTGTGTATTTTCTATTAAAATACAGAATCGTTTTGTTATATGAGGATATATCTTAGAGAACTTAGATATAAAAGTTCTTTCCCTTTTCATATTGTTATTATTTTCATTACTTCTGTTATTTTCAATATTGTTAATATTATTATCATTACTATTATTTCATCATTGCTATTATTATTATTATTATTATTGTTATCATCATCATCATCATCATCATCATCATCATCATATCATCATCATCATCATCATTATTACTATTACTATTACAATTGCTATTACTATGATTCCTATTATTGTTATCGTTATCGTGATCATTATTCCTATTTTTATACATATTTAACTTTCTTCTTGTTACCATTTTTATTATTATTATTATTATTATTATTATTATTATTGTTACTACTACTACTACTATTATCATTATTATCATCATTATCATTATCATTGTTATTATCATTATTAATATCATTATTATTATTATTATCACTATTATTATTATCATCATCATCATCATTATTATCATTACAATTACCATTATTAATAATGTTATTACTATAATACATGCATAAAGCAGATAAAAGAATTAGGTTTTTGAAAATTCAGGATGCTATACGCAATGTGCATAATGTACCACTTCCTGATGTGCTTGCTGCAATCGTACGAGTTATAAGTATTATACGAAATTTGACTTTATTTATTTATTTTATTTATTTATTTATTTATTTATTTATTTATTTATTTATTATTATTATTATTATTATTATTATTATTATTATTATTATTATTTTATTGCTATTGGTTATCTAACCAAATTATCATTTACATGGACACAATCTCATGAGGATCATTTACTTTGCTGCACAACAAATTGTATTGGACGCTGACAAATGTACCACTGTTAAAATTAGAAATTTGACTGATTATTATACAGTGTTAACACGCTAAATTAATGGAACTGCGAATATACATCTGCCTATTTGAATATATATTACCAAACCCGAATCACAGAGGAAAGGTTGCAGGTCAAAGATATTAAGATTTCTTTGTTCAGATTGATCTAGTGATATGCAGATTTTACTGGATACTATTTATTTAATTATCAATATATTAATATATATATATATATATATATATATATATATATATATATATATATATATATATATATATATATATATATTTAATTTATATGTAATACACACACACACACACCCACTCACACACACACGCACACAGACACACACATATATACCTATATATACATATATATATATATATATATATATATATATATATATATATATATATATATATATATATATATATATATATATAATATATACATACATACATACATATATATATATATATATATATATATATATATATATATATATATATATATATATATATATATATATATATACATATATACATACAGAGATGGGCATCGATATATAGATTTGTCTAAGACGATACCGATACATCGATACTTGAAAACTGGCTAATGCGATTCCGATACATCGGTTCTTCGAATATAGGTAAAGCGATACCGATATCAATAAATGTATCGTTGATACAGCATCGGTGATACTTTTTGTAAGTACATATTCAAGCTGATATGCAAATATTTAATTAGGATGTTGAAAAAATGTTTTTCAAAATCGTGTTACTGCGTTCTACTACATAATAACAACAGTTGCTACATTTTTACTGATATATGGTTTCATGGCATTTAATGCATAAATTAGAATAAAAATCCGTTTCATTATACCCAGGGGATAAAGGAGAGCAAGAGAGAGAAAAATACATAAAAATACACACTTCCCAACGAGAGCAAGAGAGAGAAAAACGCACAAAAATACACATTTCCCAACAAATAGAAAGATAGATACAGAGAAAGAGAGAAACGTCCTATCATGCAGCTTTTCCTTGCGAGGGTAAAAGTGCTTAGGAGGAAGTGTTACTTGCTTAAGAGAAAGTGTTAAAAGGGGAAGTAGAGTGAACACCTGTGTCCGCTGAAGGGAGGAAGGCAGCTGCGGGGTCCTAGGTGCGGAAGAGCGAACCATCCGGCTCTGAGCATATCGTTGGCGCAGATAGAGAGAGAGAGAGTGAGAGAAATAGAATAGAGGAAGGGAAGAAGGAAGAGAGGAAGAGAGAATGTGTGTGTTAGGGATAGTTCAGTTTGTGTGACAGAGAGAGAAAGCTAGAGAGAGAGAGGAGAGGGACGGAAGAAGGGAGGGAAAGAAAAAGCGAGAGAGAGAGAGGGGGGGGAGTGTGTGTAAATATGTAAATAAATAAATAAATATATATATATATATATATATATATATATATACATATATATATATATATATATATATATATATATATATATATATATATATATATATATATATATATATATATATATATATATATATATTTATATATGTATATATATAAATACACACACACACATGTACACACACACTTACACACACACACACACACACACACACACACACACACACATACACACACACACACACACACACACACACACACACACACACACACACACACACTCACACACACACACATACACACAAACACACACACACACACATACGCACACACACAAACACACACACACACACACACGTATTTGTGTGGATGAATGGATAGATAGATAGATTATATCGATAGATAGACATATATAGATGGATAGACAGATTCTGATAAAAGCATAAATCGACAAATGAATTAGACTAGATACATTCGATTTAAAGGTTGTACAGAGGGCAATGCTACAGGGGATTATAGTACATATATCTGCTAATTGGACTTGGTCACCTATGTATGAAACATTATACACATCAGCTATTAAAAGAAAGAGAGAGAGAGAGATAAAGAGAAAAAATATATGCATATAAAGAGAGAGATAGTGTGGCAGATAGAAAGAGAGAGAGATAAAGAGAAAAAATATATATATAAAGAGAGAAATAAACAAAGAGAGAGAGCGCGCGCGAGAGAGAGAGAAAGAGAAAATATATATATAAAGAGAGAGATAGAGTGACAGAGAGAGAGATAGAGATGAAGAGAAAATTATATATACAGAGAAAAAGAGTGACAGAGACAGAGAGAGAGAGCGCGCGCGAGAGAGAGAGAGATAAAGAAAAAAAATATATATATAAAGAGAGAGATAGAGAGAGAGAGAGAGAGAGAGAGACAGAGAGAGAGAGAGAGAGAGAGAGAGAGAGAGAGAGAGAGAGAGAGAGAGAGAGAGTGAGAGTGATTATCCTTAACACAGTTACACTATGAGATGGGGAGCAGGAATGTAGGGTAGAGACAGAGCAGAGAGAGAAACCCTATCTGTCAGATGCCATTTAACATCAGGTTTGCAACTATTTCTTCAGTTTTGCCCTCACAGCTTGGAAATTGCGTTATGATTGTCACTCTAGTTAATAATTGAATTAGCCGTTAATACCGTTGTTAATTC
>NC_091570.1:8039979-8042479 GCF_042767895.1 Penaeus vannamei
AGTATACTAATGATAATGTTGATAATAATGATAATATCAATAATAGTAAAAAAAAATATAATAGTGATAATGATGATGATGATGATGATGATACTACTACTGCTAATAATACTAATAACAGCAATAACAATAACAATAATAACGAGTACAATAATAATAATAACACAACAAATATAATAATACTAAGAGCCATAACAATAATAAAAAAATATATAATAATAATGATAATTATCATTATCAGAATTAGTTATTATTATTATTATTGTTCTTATTATCCTCTTCTTATAATAATAATAATGATAATAATAATATTAATAATAATAAAAATGATGATTATAATGACAATAATATTAATAATAATAATAACAATTATAATAATAATTATCATTATTTTTATTATTATTATTATCATCTTATTGTTATTATTATTATCATCATCAGTATTATGTTATTATTACAATTATCATAATCATCATCATCATAATCATTATTATTACTATCATTACTATTATCATTATTACCAGTATCATCATCAGTATTGCTTTTATTATTATCATTATCCTTATCGACATTATTATCAACATTGCTGTTGTTATTATCATTATTACTATGTTGATATTACTGTAATTGTTATTTTCATTATCATTATCCTTATTATCATTATTATCATAATTATCATTATCATTATTATTATTATTAATAATAATATTATTATCATTATTATTATTGTTATTATCACCATCATTATTATCATCATGTTACACTTATTATTATCATCATTATCATAATCATTATTATTGTTATTATTATCATCATTATTATCATAATTTTATCATTATTATTATAATCATTATCATAATCATTATCATAATCATTATCATTATCATCATCATTATTTTTATTATCAGCATCACTTCCATCATCATTATTACTATTATTATTACTATTATTATTACTGTTGTTGCTGTTCCTGTTGCTATCATTATTATTATCTTCACCATTATTATTATTAGTATTATCATTGTCATCATTATAATAATAATTTTCATTATTATTACCATTATTATAATTATTATTATTATTATTATTATAATTATTATTATTATTGATATCATAATTATCATCATCATTACCATCGTCATCATTTTTATAATTCTTATTATTATTACGATTATTTTAGCTACCATCAGTATTATTATTATTAATATCATAATTATCATCATCTTTACCATCATCGTCATTTTTATGATTTTTATTACTATCATTATTATCGTTATTATTATTAGTAGTACAATTTTCATTGTCACTATCATTAGCATTGTTATTATTATTACCATTATTTTCATCACTGTTATTATCAATATTGCTTCTATTAATATCAACATAATCATTACTAATACTAATATCATTAATATCTTTATTATCATCATTATTATTCTTGCTAATATTCTTATACTTATTATCATTGATATCATTATCATTATCACTTTTGTTATCATCACTATTATCATTATTGTTATTATTAGCATTGTCATTAGCTTTGTTATGATTTTACATAATTTTGCGTCGTCTTCCATGTCATTGTGATTTTCTTATTTAGTAATGTCATAGCACTCTCACTGCCAAAAAGAGATTATCTTTACCTTCGTAATATTGCCTTAAGAGCTAAATGCATGATGGCTTCCGCATCCATTTGGCGCAGCACTTTCAACCAAATCATCATATTTCACACATTCTGTTTTAGCCATATCATTTGCATAACCAGATCCCGTTGGCTTGGAGGTGAATATTCGAAGAACAATTCGAGAGACTTCCCTATACAAGATCTCCAAAGCCGAGAGTCTGCTGAAACGAACAAAAGCAAACAAAACAAGGTTAGCAATCCTTTTGAAATGCGATATTTTGTCGGGTTCTCGAATTGACAAGAGCGACAAATTACGAAACAAAGCCTTGTCCTAGTGATCACATTTCCTAACCGACGCTTATGACGCAATGCGATTGAATACTGATGAATCTGCAAGATATTTACAGAGGTCGAATTTTAAATAAACAGGAGGAAATTCGAAGACGGGTTGGGGGCCGTGTTTGTCCAGAATGTATTATTAAACAGTCTATACACATACTTGACAGAACACTTTGATATCCGTTTGATGACGTTTTCCTTCCCCCACTCAGCCTGTAAATTAGATGAGAAGCGCACTAAAAACAAGGAAACCAAAGTACATATGCAAATACAAGTTTATGTAAGTCGCAGAGACATGCACGGCCGAGCGGAAGAGAAGCATCCAAAGAGATTCGCGGATGAATAAACACAGACACAGAGAGATAAAAGAGAGAGAGGGGGAGAGGAAGAAAATGCCAGAAATGAATAAAAAAACACATAGTGACCTTATCAAACGTAGATGCCTAAACGTAGTGGCATGCACAAAGAGCAACAGGAAATCCAATAATCCTGTTGATCCGCCCGGAGACACATACACACATACAAAAACAAATACTC
>NC_091570.1:8067479-8069979 GCF_042767895.1 Penaeus vannamei
TTTTGCAATAAATCAATTAATTAATTGATTTTTTATTTTTACTTTTTATGATCAAATGGCATCTCGGTCGGATAGTGGGGTAAAATGGTCATCTTTTTAAAACCAAATTACATAAGCAAGATAAACACAAGGGAGAGTCCCCTTCAGGATAAAGATACCTGTCTTACAGCAGAATGAAAAGACAGTTAGCTGTCACATGGAATATGTTTTCAGGCTAAAAACTCTAGCGTTATATGAGAATGGACGGACTGATGAATTGCAAGCTGCAAGCTTGTAACTGTAATATGATTATAAACATGAGGTAATTAACATGGCCATAATAATGACATTACTTATTACAGTGGCAATGCTGGATGATCAAAATACCAGTGGGCAATTATCATAATACGATTGTTATTGGAAAAATTACAAAAATCTGGTCACATGATAATGCTTGGTCCAAAATAGTTTGTGAGATTGAGCCAGAATTATCCAAGACATTTATTTATTACTTATTTATCCCAGCCAAGTTTATTGAAAGCAAACTTGTAAATAAGCAGAGTAAATTTACCATAGCAATAGCACGCACAATAGTTGATCTACGCATAATATAGCAAAGAAAGTTTACATATTTTCATAAGCTGGCTTCATTGGATATATCACTATCCTTGGCTTTCTATAAGTTCATTTGACATATATTCAAATACGATTGCCTAATGGATATCTGCAATAGGGTAGGGGAGATTAGTAAAACTAGTGACTGACGCCTTAGTGATTAAGCTGTTGTGGAACTATCAATGTGTAAACAAAATCAATAAACTAAAATAATGTAGGAAAGAACTTATAAACTAATTAACGGCGGTAGCAACTCATAAAACTGAGATCGAATTCGGATCAATCTATCCCAGGAAGAAGGGCTGCCAGACATAAGTAACTAGGAATGGAATGAAAATGGCTATCCTTCATGTATTTATAGAGAAAAATTATATTTTTTAAGCAATCAAAATAAACCTTGTTGTTATATATATATATATATATATATATATATATATATATATATATATATATATATATATATATATATATAATATATATTGCATGGTGACGAGTACCTTTCCATCGTCACTTTTTCCTGCAGAAAATGTTGAATGTGTTTTTTTCTGTTCTTTTTTAATGTTAATACTTGTGACTTGACGTTATAAGATTGAGAACACAATTATGTTATTATTAGATGACAGCTCAAGATAGTGTTTTAGATCTGAAGCATACTTTGTCTTGAAAGATAGTGCATACTGAAGGAATAGTGTGTAGCGCATTGTGTCCAGGCTAACTTGCAGGGAACTTTAGTTATACATGTTTCTTTCATAGTAATTATTTCTCACAACTTAACAAAGATAGCCTAGCTCTACTTTGTAATGTATGGATACAATAATGCTGAAAACAAAGAATTTTATACTGAATAAAACATATATAATGCTTGAGTGATATTTAATCATACAAAGTAATTATACACGGTATTTCTATCGATAAAAAAATTGTAAAAAAAAAAAAAATGATATAAGCTGAGTGGGGCATAAATGTAAGTGCTTACTATACAACCAGACCCTTCCTCCTGATAATTTAGGGAACAATGCTGAACATTGTGGGATTTCGATATTTTTGGAGGGTCGTGTAGACAGAATTGGCTGTATCTAGCCATAAAATAGCTAGATACAAACAAAATCATCGTTAGATTGTCGTCATAAGAAGGCGTGTTCTTTCACATTGGTAACAATTTTAGTGGAGCTAAATGGAATATGATAAAGATTTTATCTTCTGGAACGATTGCATAGAGTATGAAAATAGCGTTTCATACATATATTTCCTATTGGTATTGCAGTTTTCTTTTCATAATTGATAGTATATTTCAGAAATAATGAAACTGCTGTTTGAAACAATATCTATTCCAATGTGCAAGTCATTTAACCTACATGCTTTCATTTTTTCCTAATATATACTTTTATCTTCGGATAATCATTTCATTCAAGAGACTGTGTATCAAATTTTAAGCCTTATTTCTATTGGCAAACATCATGAACAACTTTTGAAAATGAACTTTTGTTAAATCTAGCTTTGAGAAGTAATACTGTAGGCTTTGTAAAGACTAAAATATATTAATTTACTCTCAAGTTGCCTTCTCAGTAAACTGTGAGTCGTTACAAATTCACATTGAATTGTAATCTTTTGTGTGCATGCTAGTATGAACAAAGTGCTTATGCCTTAAAACTACTGAAGTATTCTGGACATGATGAACACGCCATGCTCTGCTTGTAAATGTAAAATTATTCACTCGAATTCACATAGGAGTTGGATTAATCTCTGCATCCCTCTTTACAGTTGTGATACACGGGAGCAAAAGCGAGGATGATCTGAACTTCGAAAATATGAAGTATAAGCAAATGGCTACACCTTTCTCACTGATATTACTTCATTTAGTATTACTGACGGAAATGTGATTTCATATGAAGAGTAACATGAACAA
>NC_091570.1:8087479-8089979 GCF_042767895.1 Penaeus vannamei
TTTCTCTTTCTCTCACTCACTCTCTTGTCTATGAGTTTTTGATTAATTCTCTCTCTGTCTATATATATAGATAGATATAGATATATATAATACATATACATATGTACACACACACACACACACACACACACACACACACACACACACACACACACACATATATATATATATATATATATATATATATATATATATATATATATATATATATGTTGTTTATCTGTCTGTATATCCAACCTTTTACCAGCCTTACTTTCTCTTTGCATCTTTTTCTCTCCCTATCTGTTTAACAGTCTATTCATTTTTCTATGTCTCTCTCTCTCCACACACACACACACACACACACACACACACACACACACATATATATATATGTGTGTGTGTGTGTGTGTGTGTGTGCTTTTGTCAGCCAATCAGTCTATCGGTCTCTCCGACTATCTCTTTCTCTCTCTCACTCTTTCTCTTTATCTATCTATTCATCAATCCATCTATCATTCTATGGCTCTCAGACTCTTTCTTTCCTTCTCTGTCTCTAAATCTCTCTCTCTCTCACTATATATCTATTATTCTTTCTACTTTTGTCTTTCATTGTCTCCCACCTCCCCCTCTCTCTCTCTGTTTCATCCCCCCACCCCACCCCACCGCTCTCGCTCTGTCTCTCTTATCACCATCCCAGGCAAAACTGTTTAAGATCATGGAATGATTATCATCTCAAAGATTTTCTTCTAAGGTTCATTAGACATGATTGCCCTGTAATCTTATCAGCCACATGTGTTTGTGTGATAGCGATAATGGAACATGCATTTAGGTAACATGAATAAAGATAACTGTTGTCCTTCGTCTATATGTCTTCTCCGATTCGCAACCTTTGTCACGATCTGAATCAGTCTTGGATCTTATCTTTCTTATCTAAACCGAAATTAGCCAAAAAGAAATACATATAAAGTGACTTAAGAATATCAAAAGGAAACATTGGGATAAAAGAAAAAAAAATAGTCACATCATTAGGTAAGAAAAAAAATGCACGCGCGTGTGTGTGTGTGCATGTACATGCATATGTTTATGTATATATATGTACTATATACGCGCACGCACGCACACACACACACACACACACACACATACACACACACACACACACAGCTGTGCCGGAAGCGCCGTCAAGTCAAGATATTAAGCAACGTTTCTGATTAATTAAGAAATCCATTTGCAAGCCAATCTATCGGGAGAAAGTCAAATATATCTATTACTATTAAATAGCTAAAAAATCCTAAAATGGGGCTTCACAAACAAAAAATCTTAAAATAAGCAAACAAAACAAGTACAAGATAAAACTAAAGTGATTAAAACTTGACAAAACTAAAATGTGAACATAAAATTGGATGACTTGTACAGAAAGACCGCAATTCTGCTAAAACGGAGAATGCATGAAAAACACACACACAACAAAACACAAGAAACAATAAAATAAACAACCAAAAAGGCACTACATAAGGTCAATTGGTCAATGCTTCAGAAATACAAGAGTTGTATCGAGCTTTCAGTATTGAATGTAGGTTTATGGAAGCATGTAAGTATACTCTCCATAAGCTGCTGGTATGGAATGCTTACCAAACCTGAGAAACTTTTGCGATGTATGGGGTGATTTGTGTCATCTGCGTGATTCGTGATTACCGAAAAGGGTGGTTTGGTCCTTTGCATGCCAGTTTGGTCGGAAATGTCCAGATGTTGTGAGATATGTGTTTTCTGATGTTTGGTGGTTTTACCGATATATGATGCCTTACAGCTATCACGTATATTTACAGACAATGGTAGATCTTAATTCAGTTGGCATTGTATCTTTGAATTTGAACAGATTTTGATGCCTTACAGCTATCACGTATATTTATAGACAATGGTAGATCTTAAATCAGTTGGCATTGTATCTTTGAATTTGAACAGATTTTGAATAGTATTCTTTGTTCTGAAAATAACTCTCAGTTTGATATATGGGTAGAATTCACTGACAAGCTTAATACTTTGCTTTAACTGGAGGCTAGGTGTACCTGTGAACACGATGGGAAAGTAAAGCAATTTCCTCGGTACCGTGACGTTGGAATGTTTATGATGTTCAGAGTTTTAATGATGTATGTATCGGTAAAATGTTTGAGGAAGCTCTTGTTGTTGAATAGTTTACGAATGAATGAAAGATCCTGAGATATGTATGTCAAGTTAGAGCACATGTAGTAAGCTCGAGTGGTGAGTGCGTTGGTCGGATTCCGTTTGTATAGAAATGGGATGAATGAAGAGAACTTTGACCATAAGCCAGTAAATGTGAGTTTTCTGTACATCGAAATGTCAAAGCTGTTTCCAGAGTGATGAATGTACATGTCCAAAAAAGGTCATTTTCCCGTCCTTTTCATAATCAACAGTGAATTTCATATTCGGGTGTTGTGAGTTTGGGTACATTCTTTCTGTAGTCATTTAATTTCATGTTCACTTTTTAGTCTGTCAAGATTTA
>NC_091570.1:8134979-8137479 GCF_042767895.1 Penaeus vannamei
TTATTAATAATGGTAGAAGTAGTAATAATTATAGTAATGGTAATGATAATGATGATGATGATTATGCTAATGATTATAGTAATAGTAATAATAATATTTAAAAAATAATAATAAAATAATCATCATCATCATCATCATCATCATCATCATCATCATCATAATAATAATAACAATAATAATAATAATAATAGCAATAATAATATCAACAACATTGGTAAGTATAAGAATAATGATAATAATAATAATGATCATGAAATAACAACATGAATGGCATGTTCTGATCAATGCAAGATTAAAACACTGATAGCACTAATTACAAAACTACCTGTAAAAATTATTTATTTTCATACTGTTGACAATAGTTGGTTATTGCTATAATTATTTTATTAATTAGCAACTTTCCCGAATTAAAAGTTACATTGATTTCAACGTTATCAGTACCATTAACGAGTATTAGTATAAACCCTCACAGTATGGACAGAAGCAAAAACAGCAATAACATTATTAGCGCAAAAAGAACCATCACCATTGCCCGAATTAGAGATCCCACCTAGGCCATCTTCACCATGCGAATCGCCACAAGCACTCTCAGGAAGAAGACAAAATCCTTGCAACGACGCTCTCCCTGCAAACGAGAACGCAGCCGACCGTGAAACCTCTTGCAGTGGCAGTCACGAGGATACTTGCCATCTCTTCGGCGGGACAGGAACGGCGCCAGATACTCAATATTCGCATGAAAGAGGCCGTGCCGAACTAAGTGAAACGTGTAGGAGGAAGATATCGAAATTTGTGAGGTGCGCGTCCTAAATACGGGAGGGGAAGTTGCAGCATCGCGTGTTCAAGATGGGAGATATTTCCGACACATTGTTAAGTGCTAGACTAAGGATTGCGCGAGATGCTTGGCTGCCAAAACGTCTGGATTCTTTCTCTAGCTCTGTGTGGATGTCTGTGATGAGGGAGATGGGGAGACGTGACGTGGTTCAAGTGTTATGCCTGGGTGATGTCTGAAGGTGGAGGGAAACGTTGACACTTACCTGGGGATTTAATTTTCTATTTGTGTTTCCTATGCCCCAATGTTTTGTTGTTGTTGTTGTTGTTGTTGTTGTTTTATTTTTCCTTCTTCTTTACTTCTTTATCTTTATTTTTCTCTTTCTAGAGAATTTACCTTACGTTGCTCTATGTAATTAATGATTAATACTTCAGTTTAATTTCATTTGTTACAATGGTTGTTCTGTTTATTGTTGCTTCTAAATTATATTTTCTGTGCAAGGAATGGTCAGGGTTACCATGCTCTAGCAGTGCACATACACACACACACACACACGCACGCACGCACACGCACAGACACACACACACACACACACACACACACACACACACACACACACACGTATATATATATATATATATATATATATATATATATATATATATATATATATATATATATATATATATATATATATACATACATTTATGTATATATGTATATAGCAAGTGAGAGAGAGAGAGAGAAAGATCGATGTATAAATATCTATATTTGTGTGTGTGTGTGTGCGCGCGCGTGTGCGTGTAAGTAGTGTTTTTCTGTGTGTGTATGTAAATACGTGTTTGTGTGTTTGTGTATGTGTGTGTGTGTTCGTGCATGCGTTTGTGTGTATGTGTGTGTGTGTGTGTGTGAATGATCCATCTTTTAAATACTTCCTAATGCGATACAGTCCAGTTCATCCAATCACCGCAGAGCCCTTTGCCATCTATTCCATCAACCCACAGAATGCAGGCTAAGGTAATCTAAAACTTTCCACGCCATCTCCCCGTGCATTGTCCTTGATTCGTTGTAAAAATGCAGACGTTAATAGTTTCTCGGCACTCGCATCTCGGTAAGAATTTCCATCACACGCGCCGAGACGTACCTGCAGCCCGCCCTTGAATCCAATCGCCTTTTTTGCATATAAAAAACCTCTGAGTCTCTCTCGGCGTTTCTTTAAGCATAAATCCCGCAGCGCAAGACGGTATCGGCGACATGAAAATCCATAATGCAAATTTCTTTTTTCCTTCTTTCTCTTTTTTCTATCTTCTTTTTTCCATTCTCGATGACTTCTAATTCAGTAACTTGGGGAAGTTATTTGGGGAAGAAATAGAAGAATAAAAGTAATGAAAAAAGGATCTCGTTTCCTCGGTTAGGTTTTGAATTCGGAATTCAGACGAATTTTCCAAAGCGGCGAAGTTGTCGAAGTAATTTTCTTTAATTCACGTTATGTTGGTTTGCGAGATTCATTCTCTCTCTCTATCTCCTCTTCTCACGGAGGAAGGGCCTTATGCCTGTGTTCTCGTGCAAGTTATCATTTTTTTCTTTTTGCATTTTGGGTGCAATTAAACAAAATGTTTGCAGTATTTAAAAGTATGTGGACACACACACACAACCATTACAAAAGTAAACGCACACGACCAGACACACAGGTACATTAGTGGATGAACAGGTACATAGGTGAGCAACCAC
>NC_091570.1:8142479-8147479 GCF_042767895.1 Penaeus vannamei
AAGAAAGGAGAGAGAAAAGGGAAGAGGTAGAAGGGGGAAGGAAAAGGTGGTAGAGAGGAAAGAAATAGCTCGATATTTTTAGTTCCGTAGAATTTCCACGGGTCCTGTTAGTGCATATGTGCCTTATATCTATTTTCCTATCTCTCTAAACCTATAGAAAAATACAGACTTACACACACAGATAAACCAAATTAGACACATGTGTGTAAGTCCATGTTTATGTGTGTTTTGTTTGTTTGTGTGTGCTGTCACAGTGGCGGAGTATACTACAGGCTAGTACAGGCTGCAGCCTTGGGCCTATCAAGTTTTGGGGTCGCTCAAGCATGAGATGCCCTTCTAAAATGCAGAAAATTATTTAAAAAAATTTCGCTTCTGAATAGAAGATGAGCATCAAAAGAAAATATCAGTTGCGAAAAAGAGGCCCAGAAGCCTGAATTGCTTTTATTTTTCAAAATGCTAGCCCTATTTTGCCCCTTTATATGATAGAGTGACCCTCTTTTTGAGGCATTTTATTTAAGAAAAAGGGTGCTAGTCTGAAATTTATTTCAGATTAGTCGTAAGGTGCACAGATTTGGGTCTTTTCCTGTTAATCATGGGGCCAAAGCCAGTCAGTCTTCGCGCTAGGTCAATGTCGCTAAAAACATTACATAATATATAAAGATATGCATATGTATAATATAAAGATACACATACAGGCAAACACACATTTATACATATATATGTGTATACATATATATGTATGTATGTTTGCATAAACACACACAAACGGTGTGTGGATGTATGTGTTTGTATGTGAGTGTGTGTGTGTGTGTGTGTGTACATGTATGTGTTTCAATCTTCTTATCTATCTGTGTTTGTCTGTACTGGATATATATACAAGAGAAAATGACTATATACATGAATGGGAAAATAAAGATTAGTTTAATGAAATGGCATTTTCCTCGTCTTCAGGATCTCCTGAACCGGATTCTGCTCTCCCTCCAGCTCCACCGTGGGATGTAAGGGGGTAATCAGCATCTAGGGAAGTGGGGTAGGGGCGTCTGCAGTAAACAATGCTCTTATGTTAAACCTTTTAGCTATTTAACCTGCTATAATGAGTACCTTTTATATATGGCATTGAGTTATATGAGCTATTATTGATCTATTCAACATCACATATCATATCGATATATTACGTATGTAAAGGAGTGTCTGTACCCCTTAAGCCTCTCCCCCACAACTACGCCACTGGGTACCAACGTAATGTTATCATCACGATACATTAAACTGATGAAAAATTTAGCTGCAGTATGAATAATCCATTTTTCTGTAAATATACATACATAAACAAACATACACCTACACACACACACACACACACACACACACATACATATATATATATATATATATATATATATATATATATATATATATATATATATATATATATATGTATGCATATATACGTACATACATACGTATGTATATACATGGTAAAAAAAAAACACAATGCACAAACTAGATCTAGTTTGTGCATTGTGGGGTTTTCTACCATAGTATCAACACGGTATTGTGTTTTTCTATTCATATATATATATATATATATATATATATATATATATATATATATATATATATATATATATATATATATATATATATATATATATACGTACATACATTTATATACATATATATACATATCTATATACATTCGCATATATATACATTTATATATATACATATATATATATATATATATATATATATATATATATATATATATATATATATATATATATATATATATATATATATACATATATATACGTACATACATTTATATACATATTATATACATATCTATATCTATATCTATATATATATATATATACATTTATATATATACATATACATATATATATATATATACATTCATATATATACATATATATGTATATATACATACACATATATATATATATATATAACAAAAAAATCTAAACACATCTAAACATATATGTATATATGTATATATATGCATATAACAACAATAATAATAAGACATAAACATATATGCATATATGTATATATATATATATATATATATATATATATATATATATATATATATATATATATATATATATATATATATATATTAAGACATACACACGCATATATATACATATATATATATATATGTATATATGTTGTGTGTATATATATAAAGGGATAGAGAGTCAGAGGGAGAGAGAGGGGAGCAAAGGGAAAAGGAAAATGAAAGAAAAAAAAAAGGAAGAGAGAGAAACACGAGGAGGAGAAGGAAAGGGAAAGAAAAAGAGGGCGAGAGAGAGAAAGGCGAGGAGAAGGAGAGGGATAGGGAAAGAGAGAGAGAAAGAGGGGAGGAGGAGAGGGAGAGGGAAAGGGAAGGGGGGAAAATAGAATTAGGAAGAGATGTCCAAACATTCTACGTAGTGTCATGATATTTTAGTGTTTATTTACGCTAAATGAAAGAAAACCAACTTGTCTTCAAAAAACGACCACTTGTGAAACTTTCATGTTTTCTGGTTCGTGAGCCAACCTAAAGCAATGTTTCAAAGCGTGTTTCGCCCTTTTAAAAATTGCGAGGACTAGCATATACACCTCAAATATATGCAGTTGTTTTCTCAGAGATTATCATAGATGACAAATTTTAAGAAAGGTAACCATACAAAAAAAAAAGTATGTAGGAAATAAAAATATAAATATAAATATATATGTATATTTGTATATATATTTATATATACAAAGATATGTATACAATATATAAATATATATATATATACATATATATATATTGTATAATATATATATATATGTAAAAATATACATATTTATTATATATATACATATATATGTAAAAATATACATATGTAAAAATATACATATTTATTATGTATATACACATATATGTAAATATATATATATATATTTATATATATATATATATATATATATATATATATATATATATATATATATATATATATATATATATATATATATATATATATATATATATATATATATATATATATATAAGCATAAACATACATATTTAAGGTGAGCTTTTTTTCTTAGCTCATATACATTTGCACATACACATATATCATATATATATATATATATATATATATATATATATATATATATATATATATATATATATATATATATATATATATATACATATATATATTCATATACACGCCATGACTGGTTATTGTTGGTAATGCGGAAAACATCTCGTGACGTCATCGTAGCTAACTGAGGTGGCGCTGCTGGTCGTTTTTACAAATCAAGATTTGCAGACAACACGTATTTCTGTTAAGAAGAGAAGTGCATGATTTGGATAAGAGATTGATTCTAAACATGTTTCATTTGAAACTGAAAAACATAAACGAAGCAAAATTATAAAGTCATAAGTGGTTACTCTTTACAGTTTTCCTTCAGTAAAAGTATTAATGAAATGACATGTAATTACTGGTACTATGACAAAACCAAATCGTTTAAATCGACCCCCCACTTTATACAGATATTTAATTTTTTAGTGTGCATCCCTAAACAGAATAGATTTTGTCCTTCATGGCGAGGAGTCTTTTAAACAAGCTAAAAACAAAATTGCATTACGGTTGAGAGACGAGGAACAAGGCCGCATGGAGCTAAGCTGAGCGGCAAGCGGGTGCTGTGCAAGTGACACGAGTCTGGAAACTGCCAAAAAAAAAAAAAAAAAAAAAAAATGGAAAATCCGCACCGCTGAAGCCTGGGTTTAGACTCATGTCCGCCACTTCACTTTAAGGGGTAAGGTCGAAAAGAGGCAAGCGTAATGCTGCACGCCTCAACATTTGGTAAAACTTTTGGTTTGTAATGGTTGTCCAAGTTAGGAGTGGTTGCTCACCTATGTACCTGTTCATCCACTCATGTGTTTGTGTGTCTGATCGTGTGCGTTTACGTTTGTAATGGTTGTGTTTGTGTGTGTGTGTGTGAGTGTGTGTGTGTGTGTATGTGTGTGTGTGTGTGTGTGTGTGTGTGTGTGTGTGTGTGTGTGTGTGTGTGTGTGTGTGTGTGTGTGTGTGTGTGTGTGTGTTCACATACTTTTAAATACTGCAAACATTTAATTCAATTGCACCCAAAATGCAAAAAGAAAAAAATGAAAAGTATGATAACTTGCATGAGAACATAGGCATAAGACCCTTCCTTCGTGAGAAGAGAGAGAGAGAAAGAGAGAGAGAATGAATCTCGCAAACCAACATAACGTGAATTAAAGAAAATTACTTCGACAACTTCGCCGCTTTGGAAAATTCGTCTGAATTCCGAATTCAAAACCTAACCGAGGAAACGAGATCCTGTTTTCATTACTTTTATTCTTCTATTTCTTCCCCAAATAACTTCCCCAAGTTACTGAATTAGAAGTCATCGAGAATGGAAAAAAGAAGATAGAAAAAAGAGAAAGAAGGAAAAAAGAAATTTGCATTATGGATTTTCATGTCGCCGATACCGTCTTGCGCTGCGGGATTTATGCTTAAAGAAACGCCGAGAGAGACTCAGAGGTTTTTTATATGCAAAAAAGGCGATTGGATTCAAGGGTGGGCTGCAGGTACGTCTCGGCGCGTGTGACGGAAATTCTGACGGAGATGCGAGTGCCGAGAAACTATTAACGTCTGCATTTTTACAACGAATCAAGGACAATGCACGGGGAGATGGTGTGGAAGTTTTATGGTATCTTAGCCTGCATTCTGTGGGTTGATGGAATAGATGGTAAAGGACTCTGCGGTGATTGGATAGAATGGACTGTATCGCATTAGGAAGTATCTGAAGGATGTATTATTCACACATACAGACACACACACTCACACAAACACTAAAACACACACACTCACACAAACACTAAAACACACACACTCACACAAACACTAAAGCACACACACTCACACAAACACTAAAACACACACACACACACACACACACACACACAC
>NC_091570.1:8229979-8244979 GCF_042767895.1 Penaeus vannamei
TATCTTATCTTTTTCCTTTTAGGGGTCCCAACAGCTGGCCTTCCATACCCATTCCGCCTTGACCTTTACATCTTCCTCTGCCACACCAACCACCTGTATGTCCTCCCTCGCCATAACTTTCCAGTTTGGCCTTTTTATTCTCCTGGGTTACCTCGCATCACTCCTTTGCACAAGCCCCTCTCACTAAAAAAAAAAAAAAAAAAAAAAAAAATGTCCTATCTGATTCTTCCCTCTAACGTACTCGTTCATACTCGTTCCCAATGGAAATTGCACTTTTCCAACTCTCCGACCCCTCTGCTTGGACCCCTAGCCATATGTCAGTGTCACCACTATTAGCTCATACTGCATATCTCACTACAGCTTTGCGAGTTTTTTCTTTGACTTTTGCGGATGTCCTTCCGTTACTCATGTCTCCCAGCACTCTTCTTCATCCCATTAACTCTACTTCACTTTATTCTTCAACTCTGCCACACTCCCCAATACTTTTGACAGTACTGATACTCGTCCAGCTTCACCACCTCTATTCTGTGTCATACCATCTGGCTCCGGTTGGCTTTCCTTGGCCTACTCCGATCAAAATGTCAACTGCGAACACGATAGTCCAAGCTGTCTGACCGCATCCGTCAACCCGTATATCTCCACGGAAGAAAGGGCTAAGAACCGCATTTTATTTTATTTTTTTTCTCTCTCTCTTTTTCTATTTGCATTGCTATTATTCATCTTGGGAATAAAATAAGTTTCTTTCTGTTAGGATGAAAGAAAATTAAAAAATGATACGAGAGTACACCGATGAATGTAATGTTTCAATCCATTATTTGCGAATTGTTTTGTTCAACATTATCAGGCAGTATATTCACTCTTACATTTTTTTTTCTTTTTTTTTTTTTTGCATGTTTACTCAGTTACAGAAAACATACATATACACAATACAAAGAGACCTAAATATACGTGAATACACACATATGATTATATTTTCACACACACAGAGTTTTACTACAAGCACGGTTTCATTTCTGTAAAACGTTTGATTGCGATATTTAGTATCAATACATTTGGAAATTATTTTTCGAAGTAACCTTAATAGCATGCATATGTTATTTTGGGAGGAAATCAGTGGTGTGTTTACTGTCAACACAGTATGTATAGAATCTGATTTGCTCTTTTTTTCCCTACGAAAATCTTAATAACTTCACAGAGGTATTGATGAAGTTGCATAGCAGACGAATATGTCCACAAGAAGGGGCACGACTTAAGGAAGATCTGCTTAATGGTGTTGCTCAATTAGACCCGCGATATTCAGCCATCAATTCAGACACACGCACACATACACACATAAACACACACACAGCTACACACACACACACACACACACACAAACAACCACACACACACACAAACAACCACACACACAAAAAAAAACACACACACAAATAATCACACACACATTGTGTGTGTGTATGTTTGTATATATGTTTGGGCGTAGCTTGCCATTAAGGATGATATATATATATACTGTATATATGTGTGTGTGTGTGTATTACTTACTTCGCTCGCGGGAGCTTCGCGCACATAGGGCTTCGCCCTTATGTAACACAATATTATCAAAGGTGATATAAAAGAGGCATGTTATGCAAATATTGGTTTATTTATCTAAGAGTCTACAGATTTATGCTGTTTCTTAGACGGTTCGCTTTCATCAGATTCTTCTCCATCTTTTCTGCGTTGAATCGGCGTTTAGATCTACACCCTTCATCGCTATCATCACTCCTCTTAATTGTGGGGAAGATCTCGAGTTCCTCGTTAGCCAGTTCCACAGGTGCCTCTTTTCTTCGCTTCTTCGCCACTTCGTTTTCAGGCATTTTTGCGGCAGTTGAGAACCGGTATCGTGTAGCCCATTCATTTACCTCGTAACTATCTCTATAGGGATGTTCCGAAAACACCGTCACCGCCGAGGTCACTCCTGAACCCTTTTGAAAGGGTCATATTTTACACACATACTTGCACTGTTATACACACAAAGACAGAAACACACAGACACACGGCTACGTACACACACACACTTACACACTACTGTACAGACATACAGACACATTCAGACATTCAGACACAAGCACATGCTTATGTACACACACTAACGCACAAACACACATATTCACACACGCGCACACAGAAATTACACACACACACCACAGGTTACGGCCTAAGTTTCCCACCAAGGTCCCAACAGGATCCGCGGTGCCATCCCTAGATGTATAATATATATATATATATATATATATATATATATATATATATATATATATATTTATACATATATATACATATATATATATATATATATATATATATATATATTTATACATATATACAGATATATATATATATATATATATATATATATATATATATATATATATATATATATATATTCTGCTCTGTGTGGCACTCGGTCCATTATGCTTACTTTTGGATGAAGGAAGCCGCCCTCCGGTGTGTCCTCCCGCCGCAGCCGTGGTACGTGCTGCAACTTGTCTAGCTCCACCTACGCCAGGATTGTCATGAGAAGTCGCTGCAGAACCTCCGCACCTTCGCCGAAAGAGCGGAAAAATAGACAACGATGGCCTTGACTGCGGTCGGCGCCTTCGTCGTCGCCCTCGTCCTCGGGATCCGCCGCGCCATGTTCAAGGCTTGCCCCGCAACACAGGCTGAATCATAGAAACTTTCTGTTTGAAGTAAATTCCTCAAGAACATCTAATGAAGAAACCATCCAAGATTCCTCTCCTCCGGTTGAGGAAGTGGTTTCCCCTCCGATGAAAGAAGAGATTTCCTCTTCTCCGGAGGAGGGATCCTTGTTCAACGATATCCTCACCGTCGTCGTACGACCTGGAGGATGACGTGTTATTCGCGGCCCAGAACTATAAGCTGATAGATCTCGTGATCCAAGAGGACCGACCGGCTCCTGCGAAGCGCCGCGTCGTGAAGCTATCCCCCATGGTGCAGCTCTCCGCCAACCCCTCCGTTGGTCTGCCCCTGAGGAGGATCGCCGGCGATTCTTCCATAAGGCTGGCAAGGCCGTGGAGAAGTTCGACGTGGTCAAGCCCCACCCCGGCAACCTCGAAGCGTCCTTAATCGTCAAGGGTAAGGAAGAGGCCGCCCACGCTTACATCCAGTACATGCAGTACTACATCCACGGCAAGAGGCCCCTCCGGATGCCGGTCCAGATCCCAGTGGACTTGCAGCCCCTAATGAAGGCCAAGCAGGCTCCTGGCATTTGGAGGACGAGCCTTCGCAGTCCTGCGCGCTCGTCAGCAAGGAAAAAGACCGCGAGAAGATGCTCAAGAAGCTTGAGCAAATCAAAGGCAGAGTTTGCAGCTCTGAGACGGCCTCCCTTGACATCTACGGCAAAGCCATCGGCAAGGGCGGCGCCCTACTCGAGTATGCGCGTCAGCGTCCCCAAGGACAAGGAAGCACCAACTACTATCGCGGGCAAGTCCGTCCATGTGCGAAGTACCATCTAGGAGCTGGAGGAGTTCATCCAGTAAGCCTTGATCAAGAAGCGCGTGTTCCACCCGGTGAACATCCTTCCCGAGGACCTTGACGTCAAGGTCCAAGAGGAGTGCGAGGGCAAGCTGCGCACCAAGTCCCGTGAGGTGGTCGATGGGCCTCTGGGCGCAGCACAGAAGGCCGTGGCCTGCATCGAGCTCCATGTTGCGGAGAGGCACCACCTTAACGAGGAGCACGCCGAAGAGTGGCGTCGCCAAGGGGAGCTTAGGGAGACTGCCCGTGTGCGTCGAATCCCGTCATTTCTGAACTATTTTGAACATTTTGATAGGGTTATATATTGTTAACAAATTGAGGATGATATTCATTCTCAAAATATGTCTATAAGGGTGTCCCCAAAGCATATATTTTTATTTATACATTGATATATGAATATGTGTATTTATATATATATATATATATATATATATATATATATATATATATATATATATATATATATATATATATATATATTCATATATCAATATATGAATATATATGTGTATTTATATATATGTATATATATGTGAGTAGTGATTATATGGACAGAATAGCCTCACCCCCATGGGTCCCCCCCTATGTACCTAACGTGTCATAACAGGAAGTGACCTAATGACTTCCGGAAGTAATTACCGTAATCGATTACGGGAAATCAGTAACCTTGACTAATGATGGAGAACACGCACACCTGAAGGGGTGCCCCCCCTCCCTTTCCTCTCCAAAACAACAATAATAATAATGAGAATACGAGAAAGAGGAAGAAGAAGAAGAGGAAGAAGAAGAGGAAGAAGAGGAACAACAAACAAACATGGATCCTGTTGCCGCAGGTCAAACTATCATCCTAAGAGCAGGTGTCACAGGTTCCAATACCCCAACCCCTCACCCAAAAACACCTTGGACACAGCAGCCTCACCCCCATGGGTCCCCCCCTATGTACCTAACGTGTCATAACAGGAAGTGCCCTAATGACTTCCGGAAGTAATTACCGTAATCGATACTGGAAATCAATAGCCGTAACTAATGATGGAGAACACGCACACCTGAAGGGGTGCCCCCCATCCCTTTCCTCTCCAAAACAACAACAATAATAATGAGAATACGAGAAAGAGGAAGAAGAAGAGGAAGAAGAGGAACAACAAACAAACATGGATCCTGTTGCCGCAGGTCAAACTATCATCCTAAGAGCAGGTGTCACAGGTTCCACCACCCCAACCCCTCACCCAAAAACACCTTGGACACAGCAGCCTCACCCCCATGGGTCCCCCCCCCCCCCCCCTATGTACCTAACGTGTCATAACAGGAAGTGCCCTAATAACTTCCGGAAGTAATTACCGTAATCGATTATGGGAAATCAGTAACCGTGACTAATGATGGAGAACACGCACACCTGAAGGATGCCCCCCTCCCTTTCCTCTCCAAAACAATAATAATAATAAGGAGAATACGAGAAAGAGAAAGAAGATGAAGAAGTACAACAAACAAACATGCACCCAGCTGCCAACATTTCGGTACCCCACTCCTCCTCTCTAGAGCAATAATGATAAGAGGAGAGGAAGAAGAATAAGAAGAAAAGGAAGAAGATGAAGACAGGAAGAAGTAGACAAACAAACAAACATGCATTATCCCCATACCCCAAACACGCTATGGACAGAATAGCCTCACCTCCATAAGTACCGCCCTATGTACCTAACGTGTCATAACAGGAAGTGCCCTAATGACTTCCGGAAGTAATTACTGTAATCAATTACTGAAAATATATAACCGTGACTAATGAGGGAGAATACGCTCACCTGAATTCTGTCCTCTCCTCTCCAAAACAATAATAATAATATTGAGAATGAAAGGCAGAAGAAAAAGGAAATTTGTACTCTGCTTACATAGGTCAAACTATCAACCTGAGAGCAAGTGTCACTGGTTCCACCTCCTCCTCCATTCCTGCAGGTCACAGGAAGAAGAAGATGAAGAAGAACAACAAACAAACACGGATCCTGTTGACACAGGTCAAACTATCATCTTGAGAGCAGGTGCCACAGGTTCCACCAACCCCCACCACCACCTCACCCAAAAACACCACGGACAAAATTATTCACCCCCATGGTGCCCTCTTACCCCATAACGTACGTACCTGACATAGGTCAAACTATCTAAGACCAGGTGTCACAGGATCTCCACCACCACACACCCCTTCACCCAAACACACCCTGGACATATTGGCTCACCACTATAGCTACCCCTTAACGTGCCACGACAGGAAGCAGGCCTAATGACTTCCGAAAGTAATCATCATAATCGATTACTGAAAATCAATAACCGTGACTAATGAGGGAGAATACGCACACCCGAAAAATGCCCTCTCCTCTCCAAAAACAATAATAATAATATTGAGAATGAAAGGCTGAAGAACAAACAAATATGCACCCTGCTGACATGGGCCAAACTATCAACCTGAGAGCAGGTGCCACAGGTTCCACACCCTCCCCCTTTCCTGTAGGAAGAAGAGAAGAAGCAGACAAACAAACAAACAAGCACCAATCTGCAGGTGTTACAGGTGATTCACCCCTTCCAGCTTCCCCACATACCCCCTCACCAAAAGCAATGATAATGGCTATACCTCATGTCTCAACATGTAAGAGGAAGAAGATGAATAGACAAACAAACAAACGTACACAGCTGCTGACAGAGGTTAAGGTATTGATCCAATAATAGGTGTTACCTCCTACCCCCCCTCCTTCTCAGGTCGAAAGAGGGTCATTTCCGGCGTGAGTTAGGTCACATAGCTATTCATGGTGTTTAAGCTTGTAGCAAAACAAACTGCACAATAGACCGATGGACAAATTAGCTCCCCTCGCCACCCTCCGCAAGTACTAAAGAGCTATTGCACCCACCAGCATTGGGTTGCCATAGATGTGTGATCAAAGACATGGCTAATGAGCGTGAAATAATCAATAACCATACCTCACCCTGTTCCTCGCCCAAACACTGCGTGGCCACAGGTCATCAAAAGAGGGCAAAGAAATACTCTTAGCTGCTCTCCGGATGCGATAAGGGTTAAGAATATTGATCTTGAGGGGGAGGGGTTGTGCGAGGTAAATGATCATGGGTATTGATCTGATAATTATATTTAGCTTTCCATCGTGTCTGAAACACGTAAATTTAGCTTTAATTGCTAATGCACCCCAATAATAATAATACAATGCGATGAAAAGGATGACAAAAATCGCCATGTACTCAATATACCTTTATTATCATCTTCAAATATACACTAGCACAAACAACTAGACATGCTTAAATCATACTTGGGCCATATGTCCATCCCCCGCGTCAACTAAAAACTAACATCTTCCTCATCGCTCATGACGATGATTACCGAGTTGCCACGAACGTCGCCTCTCCCGGGTGGGGTCGGGCGACATCGATGAGTGCGAGAGGGTGTATTCCGGTAACGAGTATGAAAGTGCAACCACTTCCCATGGCGACGGCGCTGCTATCTCGTCCCGAGGTGTAACCAAACAAGAAAAAGAATGCTATATTAACCAACACTGAGTTTTTAAGATGTTGATATTATACAAATATAAGGCATTTGGCAAAATCCAATTCTCACTCCATTTATGCATGCAAAAAATTCACTCGCAAAAAAACATACATGATAACTTTTATCACAAATGCGCAATATAACAAGGGAAGTCCTCACAAGAATAACAGAAATGACTTATCTTCGTGGGCGATTACTACCTTTGAGACCTCCACTCATCTTTTAACAAGTTATAGCAGTCGTTCTTATATTGCCAATGATTCTTCACAATAACTATACAATTCAGCGAAAAGGATCATAAAACTCTTGTTGCAGGCAATGTCTTTATAATGGCTTTCAGCCTTCCACAAACGCACATCTTAACAGGCGACAATGCAATATAAGAAAATTTGAATCGAGTTTTAATCGACTTGAATTTAATCCGCAAATATAAATGTGGCAACCACCTTCTCGCATATTTGTACATGTCGATGTGTCACATTTGCGAGATAATTATCCCGCCACACAACCGATACGACATTTCAAAACCTGCCCGTTCTCCTATATATACAAGCAAGCTTGCGAAAATTTGTAAAAGTGCGAATTATTTCATAAACTTGCTTGAGGGCATAAATTCAACCAAACTTTACTTCTCGATCTCCCGCAATCGTTTTTCTCACCTGCCCACAAATATGCGGTTAAAGATCGAACTAAGTAACCTCTCCGTCGGCCTACTGTAATTAACTTTATCGGGAAACGCTCATCTAGACACCATTTTTAAAAAGTAATGCATAATTACCTTTGATCAAAAAAATCCCTGTACAAAGAGAAACAACTATTTTTACACCGACATTGAATAAAACTTACTGCTCGACCTCTTCAATATTCTCTGATAAACTTAATATTCATACATGTCACATTACGAAACACTGATATGTCTAAACATCATCGGCTAAGATATAATGGTTCACTAATTAATTCACTAATTGCCATAACAATGAAAACTGTTGAAAGGTTCCTTAGAACAATTTATCTTTTAGAAAAATGTATAAAAGAGGTTTTAAGCAATTGTAATACATTTTTTTACGTTTTAGCCATAGGCTCTGTATCTAAATGAAGACGTTTTAGGATAAAATGATAAAACACGTTTGCCCTTCCTGTCATAGTTTTTATCATTTTACATGTATTACGCACATTTATGCACCATATTTTAAGTAATGCATACATTTTCATCAAGTTACTCGCTAATTGTCGTAGCGACGAAAACCGTTAAAGGCCCCTATAAACCGTTTTCACCATCAAAATAAAAGAGAGAAAAAATGTATAAAAGAAGAAGGTCAAGTAATCGTTCAAATACTATTTGCCGTTTTAGCATCAGGTTCTTTATCAAAGCAAAGGACTTTTATATGATATGAAACAGTTTAAGGATAAAATAACTCTTTTGTCATAGAGCTTTTATAATTTTACGTCTATTGAACATAGATAAATTCGCCTAAAACCGGGATTATCAACCAAGGATAAATTTACTCCAAAGGAGTAGAAAGTGTACATGACAGCCTCAATACAATAGGTCTTAGCAGCTGGCATGCGAATTTCCATTTCTTTTCTTAAACCAAGTCATCAGCAACTATATATTTTCCATAATCAGCATATTACTTGCAAACAAAGGCACTTACTTTTTCTTTCTATGCGTCTGCATTAGACATTCCTGATTTTTACATGGCAGTAAAGGGGTATGCGGCGAGCAACATAGAGACAGGGAGGTAAATTATAGAGGAAAGGTTAAAATTACACACCTAAAAAGAAAAAGTGGCAACCGAAGCAATATCTTCATTACTTTTTCCATTAATGGCAAGGAGAAAACATTCGTTTGGGAAAAAAAAACGCTTAATGTCATAATAAGGAAGAGAAAAACGTCCTTTTACATAACTCAGAGGAAGAAAAAAAAAAAGACTTTACTCAAATCCAAGAACGACTGAAATATATATATATACATATGGGTGGAGCATATTTTTTGCAGGTCATGAAAATACAGGGCAAAACCATTAAAACGTTCTCGCATTGCTGTCGTCTTTAACAGAAGACATGTATATTATCAGTAAAATAAGTTTTGTGCAATTGAATACATTTGTCTTTTCTGTAATAATAATACAAAAAGTCAATTTGCTCATTAATACTACTAATGTCTTATTCCTTTAAAGATGTCCTCCTAAACAGTGATGATGCTTTGTCCAATATACAGATGATGGAAGACCTTACACAGACGGCGGAGAATACCGCGACTCGTCACGAGCTATTGGTCTCACCAGCATACTAGGCGAAAAAAAAAACAAACAGAAGTACTCGTCTCGACTCCATTCGTGAAGAATTGCTTGGTTAATGAATATTTCGCCTTTAAATTGCACCCTTTTCAGTCATTTGAGCAAGGTAAAGCCCCATGTTCTAGATAGGCAGAATGACACACCTCTTTGCTGGTCCTCGTAGCACATCCTTCTACACACCTGTTCGTTCCACTAGTTCACGCAGTCTGTTTCCCCTATCAAACATGCCATACCTTGTTGGTGGATCCTATCCTGGCCCCACCCCCTCGACTATACGAGATGGTCAAGAAAAAAGTAGTGATTTTGATCATAAATGTAGGTATAACATGACTTCACACGGCACTGAATATGTATCTCCAAGACTTGATATGTATTTGGCGATGCGTGTAATCATACGAGTATCGAGCTTGGAGGTCCCTTGTGAATAAAACGCAACGATTTTATAAAACCATAAGACAGTAATATTTCTTGATAAGTATTTAAAAATACTAATAACCCATATGGTTGGTTGGAAAGAAGGGCAACAAATTGTCAAAACCATATCTCAGAAACGAATTAGTTGCCAACTAATTCCATCGTTTTACTTCTCTTTCCTCGCAATTCATCTTCCTTTCCGCACACAGATACACGATGATAGGAGATGACTTGCAGTTTTTTCTGAGATGGCACCTCCGACATCGGTTACGGAAGTGTCCTTTGTTGAAAAGAGCATTTACATAGAGGTTTATGGATATTAACCTCATCCGAGTCATTCCGTAATCATAGTTTCTCAAAATTTATTACGTAAAAATATGTCATCATTCCTGTATGACAAACCTTGCTTACCTATAACGTCAATAGTTTCATAAAACCTTGTTGTATAACGAAGAAATTAACAACATTACTAAAAAAAAAAAAAAGTTTTAACGTATTTTGCCTCAGAAAGGATTTTCATTCAGCAGATAAACGGTTTGTTATCACTCACCTCTGCGAAAGAGGTGGGTAATAGTGCGAATTATTTATAACAAATAAGGGTGCCTGAGAAAAAGAATTTTCATTCAGCAGATAAACTGTTTGTTATCACCCACCTTCGACTTGTTTGTTCAGAGTATATTTCTCCCTGTAATACTAGCTGCGGCTTAAACAAGGCATATTACTATACGTTTATTTCCGCACGCGTCGCACTCAGCGCCGGCGTTGCTGCGCGCGAGAAGTACAAACGCCCGCGACACCGACGGCTCGCGGCGGCTGCGGCGGCTGCGGCGGCTGCGGCGGCTGCGGCGGCTGCGGCGGCGGCGGCGGCGGCGGCGGCGGCGGCGGCGGCGACTGCGGAAAGTAAAGACGCATGCGACGACCGCGGCGGAGGCGGAGGCGGCGGCGGAGGCAGCGGGCGGGCGTCTCGGGGAGGAAGGGCGGGGGGCGCTCTAGTTGCTACAATACATGGTATTTCTCAAATTTTCGTGGGTAAAAACATGTAAATGTTTTAAAATTTTAAAATTTTTGATGAACTTTATGTAGGTTACCCTTCGATGCCAAAGATAATATTTTAACAAAATTTTGGTGATGGACTTTATGTAGATAACCCTTCGATGCCTAAAAGATTATTTTCAGTAATTTTTGCATTGTAATCAATAGATAAACCGTCTATGTCAGTCTCATTTACCCCAGGGAGCCAAATTTTACCCTAATATACAGTTTGCAGGCCAGAGTCGACTCGACGGAACGACCATATGGTTGACGTAAAGCCGTAGGAGACAATAATAGAGTGTAAGTGATAATCTTAGATAACGAAGGACTGGCTTAATTAAAGATGTAAAACGGTCGATTGTAAGACTGAAATAGCAATGTCCCGCGGCCCGTCCTTGAGGATATGACCCTCGAGCAGCGTGTTTGACACCCCACGGCTGTGTCATCGTATACCTCCCACGTCGACTTACCTGTTCAGAGTGTGATTTTAACACTGTAATATTTATTAAAAGCAGGTTTGACAAGATTCTTGCAGAATAGAGCCTACTACTCAAAGGTAAAACACGGAGTACAAGTAGGTCTGGAATGGCAAGCGGGTCATCTGAACATGATTTCTTGGGCGTCTTTTTTCATGCCATTGGGTATTATGAAGAATCTTTATCAAAGACTAAAGTAGTCAACAAGATTTATTTGTATATAAAAGTGTTTTTCATTTCTACATAAGGAAGGTTGAAAAATATTTGAAAATGTAATGAGTAGGTTCTTAAAAGTTACTCCAGTCCATCCCCCGCCGCCCTTCCTCCCCGAGACGCCCGCCCGCTGCCTCCGCCGCCGCCTCCGCCTCCGCCGCGGTCGTCGCATGCGTCTTTACTTTCCGCAGTCGCCGCCGCCGCCGCCGCCGCCGCCGCCGCCGCCGCCGCAGCCGCCGCCGCCGCCGCAGCCGCCGCAGCCGCCGCAGCCGCCGCGAGCCGTCGGTGTCGCGGGCGTTTGTACTTCTCGCGCGCAGCAACGCCGGCGCTGAGTGCGACGCGTGCGGAAATAAACGTATAGTAATATGCCTTGTTTAAGCCGCAGCTAGTATTACAGGGAGAAATATACTCTGAACAAACAAGTCGAAGGTGGGTGATAACAAACAGTTTATCTGCTGAATGAAAATTCTTTTTCTCAGGCACCCTTATTTGTTATAAATAATTCGCACTATTACCCACCTCTTTCGCAGAGGTGAGTGATAACAAACCGTTTATCTGCTGAATGAAAATCCTTTCTGAGGCAAAATACGTTAAAACTTTTTTTTTTTTTTAGTAATGTTGTTAATTTCTTCGTTATACAACAAGGTTTTATGAAACTATTGACGTTATAGGTAAGCAAGGTTTGTCATACAGGAATGATGACATATTTTTACGTAATAAATTTTGAGAAACTATGATTACGGAATGACTCGGATGAGGTTAATATCCATAAACCTCTATGTAAATGCTCTTTTCAACAAAGGACACTTCCGTAACCGATGTCGGAGGTGCCATCTCAGAAAAAACTGCAAGTCATCTCCTATCATCGTGTATCTGTGTGCGGAAAGGAAGATGAATTGCGAGGAAAGAGAAGTAAAACGATGGAATTAGTTGGCAACTAATTCGTTTCTGAGATATGGTTTTGACAATTTGTTGCCCTTCTTTCCAACCAACCATATGGGTTATTAGTATTTTTAAATACTTATCAAGAAATATTACTGTCTTATGGTTTTATAAAATCGTTGCGTTTTATTCACAAGGGACCTCCAAGCTCGATACTCGTATGATTACACGCATCGCCAAATACATATCAAGTCTTGGAGATACATATTCAGTGCCGTGTGAAGTCATGTTATACCTACATTTATGATCAAAATCACTACTTTTTTCTTGACCATCTCGTATAGTCGAGGGGGTGGGGCCAGGATAGGATCCACCAACAAGGTATGGCATGTTTGATAGGGGAAACAGACTGCGTGAACTAGTGGAACGAACAGGTGTGTAGAAGGATGTGCTACGAGGACCAGCAAAGAGGTGTGTCATTCTGCCTATCTAGAACATGGGGCTTTACCTTGCTCAAATGACTGAAAAGGGTGCAATTTAAAGGCGAAATATTCATTAACCAAGCAATTCTTCACGAATGGAGTCGAGACGAGTACTTCTGTTTGTTTTTTTTTTCGCCTAGTATGCTGGTGAGACCAATAGCTCGTGACGAGTCGCGGTATTCTCCGCCGTCTGTGTAAGGTCTTCCATCATCTGTATATTGGACAAAGCATCATCACTGTTTAGGAGGACATCTTTAAAGGAATAAGACATTAGTAGTATTAATGAGCAAATTGACTTTTTGTATTATTATTACAGAAAAGACAAATGTATTCAATTGCACAAAACTTATTTTACTGATAATATACATGTCTTCTGTTAAAGACGACAGCAATGCGAGAACGTTTTAATGGTTTTGCCCTGTATTTTCATGACCTGCAAAAAATATGCTCCACCCATATGTATATATATATATTTCAGTCGTTCTTGGATTTGAGTAAAGTCTTTTTTTTTTTCTTCCTCTGAGTTATGTAAAAGGACGTTTTTCTCTTCCTTATTATGACATTAAGCGTTTTTTTTTCCCAAACGAATGTTTTCTCCTTGCCATTAATGGAAAAAGTAATGAAGATATTGCTTCGGTTGCCACTTTTTCTTTTTAGGTGTGTAATTTTAACCTTTCCTCTATAATTTACCTCCCTGTCTCTATGTTGCTCGCCGCATACCCCTTTACTGCCATGTAAAAATCAGGAATGTCTAATGCAGACGCATAGAAAGAAAAAGTAAGTGCCTTTGTTTGCAAGTAATATGCTGATTATGGAAAATATATAGTTGCTGATGACTTGGTTTAAGAAAAGAAATGGAAATTCGCATGCCAGCTGCTAAGACCTATTGTATTGAGGCTGTCATGTACACTTTCTACTCCTTTGGAGTAAATTTATCCTTGGTTGATAATCCCGGTTTTAGGCGAATTTATCTATGTTCAATAGACGTAAAATTATAAAAGCTCTATGACAAAAGAGTTATTTTATCCTTAAACTGTTTCATATCATATAAAAGTCCTTTGCTTTGATAAAGAACCTGATGCTAAAACGGCAAATAGTATTTGAACGATTACTTGACCTTCTTCTTTTATACATTTTTTCTCTCTTTTATTTTGATGGTGAAAACGGTTTATAGGGGCCTTTAACGGTTTTCGTCGCTACGACAATTAGCGAGTAACTTGATGAAAATGTATGCATTACTTAAAATATGGTGCATAAATGTGCGTAATACATGTAAAATGACAAAAACTATGACAGGAAGGGCAAACGTGTTTTATCATTTTATCCTAAAACGTCTTCATTTAGATACAGAGCCTATGGCTAAAACGTAAAAAAATGAATTACAATTGCTTAAAACCTCTTTTATACATTTTTCTAAAAGATAAATTGTTCTAAGGAACCTTTCAACAGTTTTCATTGTTATGGCAATTAGTGAATTAATTAGTGAACCATTATATCTTAGCCGATGATGTTTAGACATATCAGTGTTTCGTAATGTGACATGTATGAATATTGTTTATCAGAGAATATTGAAGAGGTCGAGCAGTAAGTTTTATTCAATGTCGGTGTAAAAATAGTTGTTTCTCTTTGTACAGGGATTTTTTTGATCAAAGGTAATTATGCATTACTTTTTAAAAATGGTGTCTAGATGAGCGTTTCCCGATAAAGTTAATTACAGTAGGCCGACGGAGAGGTTACTTAGTTCGATCTTTAACCGCATATTTGTGGGCAGGTGAGAAAAACGATTGCGGGAGATCGAGAAGTAAAGTTTGGTTGAATTTATGCCCTCAAGCAAGTTTATGAAATAATTCGCACTTTTACAAATTTTCGCAAGCTTGCTTGTATATATAGGAGAACGGGCAGGTTTTGAAATGTCGTATCGGTTGTGTGGCGGGATAATTATCTCGCAAATGTGACACATCGACATGTACAAATATGCGAGAAGGTGGTTGCCACATTTATATTTGCGTATTAAATTCAAGTCGATTAAAACTCGATTCAAAATTTCTTATATTGCATTGTCGCCTGTTAAGATGTGCGTTTGTGGAAGGCTGAAAGCCATTATAAAGACATTGCCTGCAACAAGA
>NC_091570.1:8249979-8259979 GCF_042767895.1 Penaeus vannamei
AAAAAGACTACAATTAAAGGCAACATTTTCTTGCTTGTAATCGTTACATTTTAAAGAGTAATTAGGGAGCACAAACACACTATAAGTTTGTTATTATCTAAAATATGCAAAGACTGAACAAAAGCTAAAAAATATTAGCATGCGACACACTTTAAAAAGTCTAACTGGAGAAGAATCTTAAAGTTCAGGGAAATGGTGGTATAACCATGTTTATGTGCTTGTATATGCGCGCACACACACACACACACACACACACACACACACACACACACACACACACACACACACACACACACACACACACACACACACACACACACACACACACATTCATTTATATGTATGCGTCTTTCATGTGAACTTCCACTGTCCTTTGGGAAATCTGCATGGTAGTCCATCCTGATCCGTCGATTTCCACTGTCAACAAGCCGGTCACTCACTAGTCGATCCACCAGCCAAAAAGAAACGAGAGAAAATAGATGAACGTAAATGTTAGAACGGTCATAGTTTGAAGACCCAGTCATCGGTGTTTATACATTCACTTCGTTCGCAAGAAAAGGCAAACAAGCAACACAGAATCCCAGACAAAGGAACCTCGAGTCCGTTTACCAAGGGGTGACTTATCGAATAATAAGAGAGTGTGTGTTATTGCGTCATTCCTTCCGCTGCCAGGCCCTTCGACACTCAGGCAAAATTATTTTAGTATTTGATATTCTGTATATGTGTAAATGTATGTGTGTGTGTTATTGATCAACTTAAATAGTGGTTCGCGAGATATATTCATATATGTTATAAGCCATATACACTTAACTTGTACCCTGACATGGCATTATATAATTGCAAAACAATGTAGAGATGACTTAATATACAAATAAATGTACAACATAGTGCAAAGCACAAAATCGGCGTAAATGATGATGCAGTCTTTCTCTTTGAAGCAAGCAAAGTTGACAAACGATTCATTTTTATCAATATATTCGATATAGAAAAGCAAATATAATCAGTACTTTGCCGACCAACAAACAATACATATACAGTCTAAAAGTATATTTTAAATGTGAAACATGTCAATGCACTCATCCAGATTTACTTTTTTTTTTTTTTTTTTTTTTTTTTTTTTTTTTTTTTTTTTTTTTTTTTACCCCTTTTGACAGAGAGGCAGCATGTTCCTATAAAAGCATAGGACTTTGTTAAGCTTGTTGCGTAAGCCTCTACTTTCCCATGATTTATCCACTACAACCAATGTTTCCAATTAAGATTAAAAGGGCATTGACAATTAATTCCAAAAACTATTAAAATCGTTTCATATCGCGCACTCCTTTCGTATCGAAAAAATCCTTGACGTCCTTGATATGTTGGACTCCTAGCCACTCATTGATAGATCTGCCACGGTTAGTTTAGTTAAAAATCAGCATCCGGTAGAATTAAGTTTCACATTGTGGTCCGATTTACATCAAGACAATTGACCAAAAAAGGGAAATAAATAATTGAGGGAATCATAAAAAGAAAGGAACCAAATACTAACCAAGATATCAGAGCACAAACAAATTAACTTAGTCTTTTCTGATATACATCTCTGTATGCGTATATAATAATTAGATGCGTGTGTGTATGTGCAAGCACGCCCGCGAGCGCGTATGTGTATATGAGCATGAGTGCGTGTGTGTGTGTATATGTGAGAGCATGCATGTATGTGTGCGCTGCCATATACGAGTATACGGGCTTATGAGTGCGTGCTTGCGTGTGCGTGTATGTGTAAGTGCATGTATGTGTATATGTGAGTACGTGTGCTTACATGTGCGAGTAATATGTGTGGCCATGCTTATGACTCGAGCATTATCACTTGCTTTAAGATCACTTGGTTTACGATAAGAGTAGACCACACACTTTGGGCCATTACCACTGAATCTCATTATTTATAATTATAAATGTTTTACCCTCTATTGATAATAACTTAACAGAAAATCAAGCTAAATAAAACGCGGGAGTTCTGGTGTTTTACTGGGAAAGTGGAGTACATACATACATACAAATATAATTACCTTTATCTTTAAATGTCAGGACACAGGTCACTGTTGAAATCCTTTGTCGGGAAAACAGAAAAGTTCGAGGATGACAAGGCGACAGCGTGTCGTCCTGGTGAGAGAGAGAGAGAAGGGGGGGGGGGGAAGAAAACATCGTATTCAATTACATTTGAGCAAAGATATATGGACACCAAAATGAAAATGTATTAACGATTATAGTAGTAACAATTATGATAGTGTGAATTATCACTGATATTCTTAGATAATAATTTTGTTAATGATAATAAGCGTGGCACTATTCATACTAACTATTCAAGATCAAAGAAAATATGCAAATAACTATTTCTATTATTATACTATATATTAGTAATAACGCAGACAAAAACTAACAGTAATATAAAATAAAAAAATACAACTAAAACCATATTAATATTACTAATTACAATATGATTAACAAATATGTTCTCCCGGCATGACCTTACCACTTATCACTTTCTGAGTATAGGCGGAGTATAATCGTTTCCAGCGAACTAACTTGATTCAGTTCTCTTGAATAGCTTTTGACAGTCGAGAAAGATTAATTCGTTAATTAATTAATTCTTGTATTATCATATTATGTATTGATTTGACAAGTTTCTAAAGGACCATAGCTTTTACAAATGTACATGAGTTCCTTTCTTTTCACCCTAAAAAGTATTTCGTGAATATTTGAGGGTATGTAGCAAAAAAACACCCAAAATTACTCGGCATAACAAAATACAACAAAATATAGCATCGGGATTTGTCTTGTAAAAATAAATAAACCATATAATAACAAAATAATTAAAAATGAATATAAAAAATGGATAAATACAGAATGTTCATTTGGCAAGCCTGTTTTCCATTTGAAACGGCTACCCAGAGGCTAAACACTGCATTACATATTCCGGGATCAAAATTTGATACCGGCCAGGCTCTCGTTTCGGTAAAAGTGTTTAATTTCGCACTTTGTTATGCAAAGTTAGGACAATTTTATCAATCCAAATGGTTGGTGTAATGAATAAATTGAAAGCATGGAACACAGCGACGCTTTAACATCTTTTACATGTTGTTTTGACTTCGGATGAGGGACAGAAGTGATTACATATTTTTCTTTTTTAACAGATCAGGTTTTATCCAACTACTTAATCATTAGCGCCATAAACTTGGCAAGAGTGCTACAAAGTAATAATTCTATAATTAGTTTCTCTTCATACACTGTAATCGTGAAAACCATATAACATTTGCCTGAAGGGAGAAAATAAGTTCATCCGTAAGAAGTAAACACTCTTAAATCATATGAAGAGTGACTCTGAACATGGATACTGAGCAGATGAATCCTTTAAACATGTAGGCAACATGTTTATTGTCATAGGGTTTATAAAATATTCGGTTTATTTTGCTGAAAAATTGGAAAAAAGAGATTGAGTTATATTTAAGGAATTCTGCACAAAACTCTTACATAATTGTGTCATACCGTAATAATGGATGGATTATCTAAGAATATTACAGGGTTCATTTAATGCACGCCATTTGTAAACAAGGATGGTGACTATAAGAGCTTGTTTATAGTTGTATTAAGATTTAAAAAAAAAAAAAAAAAAAAAAAAAGTTGCGCTGTCAGCTGCTATTAATTTCTATATCATAGTAATCAGTTCAAAGATAGATGATTGATGGTAACTTCCATGAAGAAATGACACAACTACCTGCAATAGAGAATGTAGAAAATTACGATCTAAATCTTCTTCAAGTTCAGCAACCCGAAGGTCAAGTCAGATGTGATGACAGAAAAATTCTTGCAAATACATAATAAGGAATAAGGATTTATTTTATTTGTTTTTATTGCATAAACATATATCACGTACTCAAAGAAGTCTTTGCTATATATGTGTTATTCTCACAAATCAAAGAAATAATTAACATCATACACAAAGGCTAACTTTTTATGAAATTGCAGATATTCATGTATATGTAGAAGCCTAAACAAAATTGAACACAGCAAATCATATGATATATGATGTGATATAAAATATAATATTTCTAGGAAAACAAAACAATATAGATATTAGGAGTTACACAATACCATTGATGTAAATACTAGATTAAGATAATACAATGTGAGTATGAACAAAATGTAACATTTTTGAATCAAAATGTTTTCCAAAGAATATACAGGAAATACGTTTCACAGCCATTACAACAGTTTCATTGAGAAGTATATACACATGCGCCCCCCCCCTCCCCCCCCCACACACACACATCAACAATTATGACAAAAATATACCAACAATTTTAACAATACTAAACAGTACTGTAAACACAACATGTATCTCTATATCGATCTATCTATTTTTACATATATTATATTTTGATTGTATATCGTCTATCCGTTCATAAGTAACACTGAAATCACATTCATTGTGAATACAGACTTGAAGTCCATTTATTTTGATGTGAGATGAGCATCTTATGCCGGGACTTACATTTAATGTTACTGTGGACTTGGTCTTTTAAATTTATTGTAAAATGGTTGGTAGTTGATAACGCACGCGTAGGGGAAGGGGGCACAAAAAGGAAAGGGAGATGGGCAGGGGAACGGAAGGTCATTAAAATATAGAATGGGATGGGTAAGAGGAGGAGGAGAGGGAATTAATGAAAAAAGGAGGATGTGAGGAGAGAGGGGATGAGGAAGCGAGGGAGGTGGGGGGAGATATGAAAGAGAGGAGGAGGGGGTAGATACAAGAATTAAGTTAGAGGTGTGAACTGAAGGAATATCTGGGTGGTAGAGCGGGAAAGGGAAAGGTAGAAGAGGGGAGAAAATTGAATGGCTATGAAAGATGAAAGATTTTTTTTTTCTTTAGGGAGGGGACAATTTTGCACATATTGACAGTATTCGAAGACAAAATATATAATAATGAAAAAAAAATCTAAAATATTTTTACATGTAAAATATTAAAAAGATTTTTTTTTTTTTACATTACAACTTAAAGGATAAAGAAAATGTTAATATGTAGGTTATGTGACACAACATAATATTCACTGTTTCCTTATCAAAATGTTCAGCATCTCGTTTTACTTCGTTACTTGTCGTTCCCTGAAGCTTCTTTCATGCTCCAGTTGCTCTCTACCCTACGCTGTTGCCCTTTCAGTATATTTGGAATTTGTTGCTGCAATGTTCGCCTATCTGTGTAGTGCTCTCTTACTATTGCCATGACCCGTGCTTGTCGTCCTGCATGCAACCGCCTCATATCATCTTGTTGCTGTATTCTTTGATGTTTTTCAAGATGGCAGTATAATGTTCTCTCAAGATTCTAGTCTTTTATCTGAGGGTTCCATGACTGCTCTATCTTGATGCTTGTCACCGCTGGGAACCTCTATCAAAAAGCTTGTTTCGGAATAGCTCGGTTCACGCCCATGTCCGTCTCGAATGACCTTCTCCTCCTTGACATCTGAGGTGGCAACACTGAGAGAGAAAGATGGAGAAGTGGGAGAGATATTCGGTGGTAACAGCATTGGACTGGTGGTGACGGATGATGGAGGTGAGTGTCCAAGTGATGGTGGAGATGGTGTCCTATGTGGCGTCGCTGGGTCGTCCATGTTGAATGCGGTTGATGAATATAGAACAAATGAGACTGTAATTGAGATACATGGTAGAAGGCTATCACTCTTCCGCCCATGAAAGCAATTCTCTTCTTTATATATATATATATATATATATATATATATATATATATATATATATATATATATATATATACATATATATATATATATATTTATTTATATTTATATTTATATTTATATATTTATGTGTGTGTGTGTGTGTGTGTGTGTGTGTGTGTGTGTGTGTGTTTATGTATATAATTATATATAAATATATATATATATATATGAATATATATATTTAAAACCTATATGTGCATATATATATATATATATATATATATATATATATATATATATATATATACATATTTATATATATATATATATATATATGTATATATATATATGTATATATATATATGTATATATATGTATATATGTATATATATATATATATGTATATATATACATATATATATATCACATACATACATATATATATATATATATATTAATATATATACATATATATATATATATATATATACATGGATGAATGTAAATATATATGAATATATATGCATATGTATATATATATATATATATATATATATATATATATATATATATATATATATGTGTGTGTGTGTGTGTGTGTGTGTGTGTGTGTGTGTGTGTGTGTGTGTGTGTGCACATACATGTATTGTTAGATTTAGGGATATGTGTATATTTATATATTTTTTACATAAAAATAAACCACTACTGATACTATTGGCACGATACGTAAATATACAACTAAGAATTACTTTAACTGCTACGTACACAAAGTCAGTGACACTAATCTATTCATGAATTTATAATTGCATCAAGTTGTGTGACCTCTAAAATATGAACTATTCATTACATACCTGCAGCAGTATCTATGACATCGCCTGAAGCTTAAAAAGAAAAAAGAAAAAAATGCCAGTAAAGCAGTAAAGTAAAACATTTCAGTAATGGCATTCTAGAATGGAATAATTCATACGCTCCATTAGATCATGAAAAAATTTATGCTCTTTGTCAAATTAATAGCGTATTCATTGTTATAATGAGTTTCCGCTCTTCATCTTTATTTTTACAAAATTGTTTGTTTTTAAAAATATCGAAAGTGCTGGTTTTGATAACAATTTGTGTTTTAAAGGCTTGAATTAAAAGACTACAATTAAAGGCAACATGTTCTTGCTTGTAATCGTTACATTTTAAAGAGTAATTAGGGAGCACAAACGCATTATAAATTTGTTATTATCTAAAATATGCAAAGACTGAACAAAAGCTAAAAAATATTAGCATGCGGCACACTTTAAAAAGTCTAAAGTTCAGGGAAATGGTGGTATAACCATGTTTATGTGCTTGTATATGCGCGCGCGCACACACACACACACACACACACACACACACACACACACACACACACACACACACACACACACACACACACACATTCATTCATTTATATGTATGCGTCTTTCATGTGAACTTCCACTGTCCTTTGGGAAATCTGCATGGTAGTCCATCCTGATCCGTCGATTTCCACTGTCAACAAGCCGGTCACTCACTAGTCGATCCACCAGCCAAAAAGAAACGAGAGAAAATAGATGAACGTAAATGTTAGAACGGTCATACTTTGAAGACCCAGTCATCGGTGTTTATACATTCACTTCGTTCGCAAGAAAAGGTAAACAAGCAACTCGGAAACCCAGACAAAGGAACCTCGAGTCCGTTTACCAAGGGGTGACTTATCGAATAATAAGAGAGTGTGTGTTATTGCGCCATTCCTTCCGCTGCCAGGCCCTTCGACACTCAGGCAAAATTATTTTAGTATTTGATATTCTGTATATGTGTAAATGTATGTGTGTGTGTTATTGATCAACTTAAATAGTGGTTCGCGAGATATATTCATATATGTTATAAGCCATATACACTTAACTTGTACCCTGACATGGTATTATATAATTGCAAAATATATGTATAGATGACTTAATATACAAATAAATGTACAACATAGTGCAAAGCACAAAATCGGCGTAAATGATGATCCAGTCTTTCTCTTTGAAGCAAGCAAAGTTGACAAACGATTCATTTTTATCAACATATTCGATATAGAAAAGTAAATATAATCAGTACTTTGCCGACCAACAAACAATACATATACAGTCTAAAAGTATATTTTAAATGTGAAACATGTCAATGCACTCATCCAGATTTGCTGTTTTTTTTTTTTTTTTTTTTTTTTTTTTTTTTTTTTTTTTTTTTTTTTTTTTCCCCTTTTGACAGAGAGGCAGCATGTTCCTATAAAAGCATAGGACTTTGTTACGCTTGTTGCGTAAGCCTCTACTTTCCCATGATTTATCCACTACAACCAATGTTTCCAATTAAGATTAAAAGGGCATTGACAATTAATTCCAAAAACTATTAAAATCGTTTCATATCGCGCACTCCTTTCGTATCGAAAAAATCCTTGACGTCCTTGATATGTTGGACTCCTAGCCACTCATTGATAGATCTGCCACGGTTAGTTTAGTTAAAAATCAGCATCCGGTAGAATTAAGTTGGTTGAACTCTACGAATCCTGCACCGTGTTTCACATTGTGGTCCGATTTACATCAAGATAGTTGGCCAAAAAGGGAAGTAAATAATTGAAGGAATCATTAAAAGAAAGGAACCAAACACTAACCAAGATATCAGAGCACAAACAAATTAACTTCGTCTTTTCTGATGTGACTGCACAATATCAGCTATGTATGCATATGTAATACTTAAATGTGTGTGTATGCGAACACGCCCGCGAGCACGTATGTGTATATGAGCATAAGTGCGTGTGTGTGTGTATATGTGAGAGCATACATGTATGTGTGCGCTGCCATATACGAGTGTACGGGCGTATGTGTGCGTGCTTGCGTGTGCGTGTATGTGTAAGTGCATGTACGTGTATATGTGAGTACGTGTGCTTACATGTGCGAGTAATACGTGTGGCCATGCTTATGACGCGAGCATCATCACTTGCTTTAAGATCACTTGGTTTACGATAAGAGTAGACCACACACTTTGGGCCATTACCACTGAATCTCATTATTTGCTATTATAAATGCTTTACCCTCTATTGATAATAACTTACCAGAAAATCAAGCTAAATTTGGAAAAAAATAAGACGCGGGAGTTCTGATGTTTTACTGGGAAAGTGGTAGAGTACATACATACACACAAATATAATTACCTTTAACTTTAAATATCAGGACACAGGTCACTGTTGAAATCCTCTGTCGGGAAAACAGAAAAGTTCAAAGATGACAAAAAATAAACACAAAAGGCGATAGCGTGTCGTCTTGGGGAGCCCCTGCCTGTCCCCTCTCTGCCCCAGGTGTGTCTGGCGATGTTGCCCCAGGTCCGCATCCTCACCTTTGTGGGAAATAACTACATAGCGATTCGTAAGTTCTCTTTCTGCGAGACTATCCTTACCTCATTCCTGAGTATGTGAGAAGAGAGAGAGAGAGAGAAAGAGAGGGAGAGAGAGAGAGAGAGAGAGAGAGAGAGAGAGAGAGAGAGAGAGAGAGAGAGAGAGAGAGAGAGAAACATCGTATTCAGTTACAGTTGACCAAAGATTTATGGACACCAAATTTAAAATGTAGTTACGATTACAGTAGTAATAATTGTGCTAGTGTGAATTATCATTGATATTCTTTGATAGTAGTTTTGTTAATGATAATGAGCGTGACACTATTAATATTAACTACTCAAGATCAAAGAAAATATGTAAATAGCTATTACTATTATTATACTATATATTGGTAATAACGCAGACAAAAACTAACAGTAATGTGAAGAAAAACAACACAACTAAAACCATATTAATATTAATAATTACAATATGATTAACAAATATGTTCTCCCGGCATGACCTTACCACTTATCACTTTCTGAGTATAAGCGGAGTATAATCGTTTCCAGCGAACTAACTTGATTCAGTTCTCTTGAATAGCTTTTGGCAGTCGAGAAAGATTAATTCGTTAATTAATTAATTCTTGTATTATCATATGTATTGATTTGACAAGTTTCTAAAGGACCATAGCTTTTACAAATGTACATGAGTTCCTTTCTTTTCACCCAAAAAAATATTTCATGAATATTTGAGGGTATGTAGCAAAAAAACACCCAAAATTACTCGGCATAACAAAATACAACAAAATATAGCATCGGGATTTGTCTTGTAAAAATAAATAAACCATATAATAACTAAATAATTTAAGATAAATATATAAAAAATGGATAAATATAGAATGTTCATTTGGCAAGCCTGTTTTCCATTTGAAACGGCT
>NC_091570.1:8272479-8277479 GCF_042767895.1 Penaeus vannamei
AATAAACGAGTACGTGTAAGTTAATTACTCCGAGCCTTCATGCAGCTAGCAACAGGACAACCCACAGCAAATAACACTTTTCCATCAAGTTTTTTACGGAAAATGAGATTGTTCGTTTGAACAAGGAAATACGATTACTCTCGCTGAATGCCTCTTATTTTCGCTCTCTCTCCCTTTTATTTTTAATCGGTAAAAATCAGGGAAGCAAGGAGAGAACACAGGCCAGAGAATGAAAACAGACTAACGGCAAATTGGCAAAAAGGAAATGGCTCTGGTTCGCTGATGATTCCTGCTGATGCCAAACTTTCAAAATTTATCTAATCTATTTTGGGACTTAAAAAAAAAGAAAAGAAAAGCAAAAAAAAAAAACACTGCTAAGCAAAATCGCTTCTATTACCCTGTGGTTCCACATGCCCGGAAGTGCACTGGGAAAACTAGCAGCTTAATTCACAATTGGTTGATAGGAAACGCTTGGGGACTTACCAGGTCCACCATTTGTTATGCAAGGCCTGTATAATCCGCCATTATTCCTTAGGGTACAGGTGGGGTATAGCTGGGAAAAGGGCCGGGTAGAGGGGGATTTGAAGGGAAGTGGAGGGTGGAGGGATGGGCAGGGGAGTGGCGGGGGGAGATAGTGGACGGAATGTAATAGGAACAGAAAAAGCAGAAGGGTTATGTTCTTCTGTGGGAGTAACCAGGAGGGGTGGGGGGAGGGTAAAGGTTAAGGTATGCAGGTAAGGTGGAGGAAGCACTGAAAGGGAAGGGAGGATTGAGTGGGGGGAGGATAGGTGTGTGAAAGTGGAAATTTCCCTTTCTGAGAGTAAGGGAAAAATGGGAGGAGAATGAACTGGGAGAAAAGGTGGGTGGCGGAGGAACTGATAAAGGAAAGGGGAGGTTGGCAAGTGAACAGAAAAGAGAGAAGACAAATGTATTGAGACGAAAAAAAAAAAAAAAAAAGTAAAAACAAAAGTAAAAACAAGTAAAAAAAAAAAAAAACTTATCCAGGAGAAGCAAGTAGAAGGCAGAAGAGAATAAGTTCCGTTTTGAAAAAGGGCGAGGAAGGGGGAGCAGGAGGTGAGACGGAGTTCCACAGGGATTGACTAATTATTGAAAACTATCTACCGCACCAACAGCTAAGATCATTAACGGCGAATGCCTTGTGGGATTAGAAGGAGACGGGATTCCTCCTTCGGATGACGAGGCGAAGAAACGATCGGATAACAAGTCCGGATAAAGGAGGGAGGGTTGGTTGGGTGAGGAATAGCCTTATGAGAGATTAAGATTCCTTTATGTTGATGGGAAGATAACGGGACTTGCTAAACGATCATAAAACTTAATTAAGACTTTCTTTCTTTCTTTCTTTCTTTTTTTTTTCTTTTTTTCTTTTTTCTTTTCTTTTTGAGGGAGGATTTGCTATTTTCCTATGGTTTCTTCGAGATCGAGAGTTCTATTGTGCCTTGATCTCAGTTTGCTTAACATTTTTGTCTCTCTCTCTCGTTCTTTCTTGCTTTCTCTCTCTCTTCCTTTCTTTCTTTCTCTCTCTCTCTTTCTTTCATTCTTTCTTTTTCTCTCATACTCTCTCTCTCTTTCTCCCCCCCTACCCCCTCTATCTATCTTTCTTTCTTCTTCCTCTCTCTCTCTCTCTCTCTCTCTCTCTCTCTCTCTCTCTCTCTCTCTCTCTCTCTCTCTCTCTCTCTCTCTCTCTCTCTCTCTCTCTGCTCTCTGTCCTTCTCTCTCTCTCTCTCTGTCTTTCTCTCTGTCTCCTTCTCTCTCTCTCTCTCTCTCTCTCTCTCTCTCTCTCTCTCTCTCTCTCTCTCTCTCTCTCTCGCTCTCTCCTTTCTCTCTCTCTCTCCTTTCTCTCTCTCTCTGTCTCTCTCTCTCTCTCTCTCTCTCTCTCTCTCTCTCTCTCTCTCTCTCTCTCTCTCTCTCTCTCTCTCTCTCTCTCTCTCTCTCTCTCTCTCTTCTCTCTCTCTCTCTTTCTCTCTCTCTCTCTCTCTCTCTCTCTCTCTCTCTCTCTCTCTCTCTCTCTCTCTCTCTCTCTCTCTCTCTCTCTCTCTCTCTCTCTCTCTCCCTCTCTCTCTCTCTCATCTCTTCTCTCTCTCTCTCTCTCTCATTCTCTCTCTCTCTCCTTTTTTTTTCTCTCTCTCTCTCTCTCCCCGTTCTTGCTTGCCTTCTCTTTCTCTCTCTCCTCCTTTCTTTCTTTCTGTGTCTCTCTTTCGTTCAATTCTTTCTTTTTCTCTACACTTTCTCTCTCTTTTCTTCCTTTCTTCCCTCCCCTCTATCTCTCTCTTTCCCCCCCCTTCCCTTCTCTCTCTCTCATCTCATCTCTCTCTCTCTCTCTCTCTCTCTCTCTCTCTCTCTCTCTCTCTCTCTCTCTCTCTCTCTCTCTCTCTCTCTCTTTCTCTCTCTCTCTCTCTCTCTCTCTTTCTTTCTCTCTCTCCCTCCTTTCTCTCTCTCTCTCTCTCTCTCTTTCTCTCTCTTTCTCTCTCTCCTTTTTTCTCTCTCTCTCTCTCTCCCGTTCTTTCTTGCTTTCTCTTTCTCTCTCTCCCGTTCTTTCTTGCTTTCTCTTTCTCTCTCTCTCCTCCTTTCTTTCTTTCTGTCTCTCTTTCTTTCATTCTTTCTTTTTCTCTCACACTTTCTCTCTCTTTCTTCCATTTCTTCCCCTCCCCCCTCTATCTCTCCCCCACCCCTCTCTCTCTCTATGAACTGTTTTAGGTTTCATTTTTTGTACCATATCTTACGCCGAAAGAAAAAAAAAATCGTTCCACATGAACCCGACAGCTGCTGGCGGTTGTCGGGGACTGTACATTCTCTTTATTCTTTCGAGAATGAATAAAGGTCATTAGAATTAATTTTGTGAATTATTGGGTGGACATTCTCATATAAAATATTTGAATTATTTTTTTAAAGAAGTTTGGTGTTGAATTAGGGGGGTCCAATTCCCATACATATTCAAAGTATTATTTCTGCAGAAAGATATTTAGTCTACGTTTTATATTCAGATTTCTTTTAATATGAATATAAGAGGAAGACTGCGACCGGCAATAAATAAAAGAAAACTTTTTGTCTTTCCCTTTTTTCTTTTTCTTTTGGTATTTACTATTTAAATAAAAACAGTCAGTTATAATGTTAGTTAACGAAGGAAAATGTAGTCATTTTAATTACTTGAGAAGAAGTCTACAGGAGTTGGCAAAATAATTCGTGTATGAATATTTGTTTTTCTATACTTTACGTATCTACAAAGATGAACAGCTAGTAAGATTTAAAGAAATAATAATAATAAAAAATAAAACAAAGATTGGTGGGTGTATATTTCTGAAATACATTACTTAGAATGATGTAGTAGGGATAAATATGAACAAAATCGAGGAATCGAGAAAATACATATTATGTCACAATTACTGCCTTACTTGGCGATATATTTCTGATTATATTTCTATTGGACCTACATCTATATATTCAGGTGACGTCTATTACACATATTTTATTATATATAATTCCTCTCTATGTAATTTTATATAACGATCATTATAGTGCTCCCGATGAGGAGGAGGATGACTGAAATGAAGAGACAATAATAAGAGGAATGATAATACTGATAATGATAATCATTACATTATCATAGAACACGATAACAATGAAAATTAATAATATTACTTTGCATCTACAACAACCATTAATTCTACTGCTCTTCCTATTAAAACTATTACTCCTAGAAATACTCTTCCTACTTTCGCTATTACTCCTTTAACTACTGCTGCTACTATTACTACTACCACAACTGGTAATAAGATTAGTAAGCAGCCTTTGGAATAACTAGAATAAAAAAGCCAGTTAATATTCTCCTATCAGTAACAGTTCTCTACAAACATAGCATAGTATTCACCCAGCACGCTTCGTAAACAGAACAGGTATTTTAAGCCATCGTAGAACAATAACACAATATAAAGAATAAAAAAAGAAACAAGTCAAAGAAATTAGAAGAAAGGTTGAGAAGGAGAGAAAGAAAAAAGAAAAGAAAAGACAAAGAAAGATGAGAAAGGCAAAAACAAAGAGAGAATAGAAAGAAAAAAACACATAAAAAGGATAAAAAGAAGAAGAAGAAGAAAAAATATGTTCGCTTATCCGGGGTTTCAGCGTATGACTGGAAAATGAATCACTGGAGGGCCAAGGAAGCCTCATGAGGGGCGGTGCCTATCGATCCCCATTCTGAGGCTCCCAGAAACACCCATTTTTTTTTTCCTTTCTTTCTTTATTTTACTTGTATTCCCTTTGAAGAGGAATTAATGTCCCTTGTCGGGCTTATCGGTTTGTTGAACATCGAAATGAGGGAAAAGAAAGAGGGAGGAAGAGAACAAGAAAGAATGAGTGTAAGGTGCAGAAAAAAGTGTTGAAGATGTCATGTTGAGGGAAGGGGTGGTAGGAATACGATGAGGTATTGCGTTAGTTATTCTTAGAATAGGTTACATACTGCCTTATAATTATCATTGTTATTATTATTATTATTATTGTTATTATTTTATTGTTATTATTATTATTATTATTTTGTTATTATTTTTCTTTTGGGGGTTCAAGATAGAATGTTTTTACTAGCCTATCTTCAAAATTGTATATTATTAGATATTTCTAAAAAGCTTATGTTGCCGTCTGCATGCATGCATTTACTTTATAGATGCCCTCATTAGGTGTTATTGTAACAGCCTAGTAATCGATTATATATAGAAAATAGCCAAGACGAAGAAAAAGGAAGAGATGGAGAGAGGAAGAGTTACATGAAAAGATACAGAAGCACACACACACACACACACACACACACACACACACACACACACACACACACACACACACACACACACACACACACACACACACACACACACACAGAAAGAGAGAGAGAGAGAGAGAGAGAGAGAGAGAGAGAGAAAAGTGACAGTGGCAGTGACAGAGACAGACAGGCAGAGACTGAGAGACAGACAGACGGGGCGGGGGTAAAGTAGGGA
>NC_091570.1:8294979-8302479 GCF_042767895.1 Penaeus vannamei
CGGTACCTATGAGATTACTTGTAGACGACTTAGTATTACGTACCAAATCCCATATATATGAAGTGGCTTTATTCTTACTTCAAATGGCAATGCGCAGATGTTAGTTTACGATGATATGGGGAACCGTGATGAGAGGAGAATGAGAAAACTTGATGAGGCGGGAGTGAGGAACCTTGTTGGGTGAGGAGAGTGGGTCACTCCGATCAGAGAAAATCGAGCAGTAATTGCAAATCGTCTGAGGAAGGTCCATTAGAACCACACCACTGGGCAGATCAAGGGGAAGCTGGAGTGATAGTGTGAGAAAGGGTCTATCAGCTGGAGGAAGGAAGACCCTGACAGCTGGAGGAGAGGAAGACCCTAACAGCTGGAGGAGAGGAAGACCCTAACAGCTGGAGGAGAGGAAGACCCTGACAGCTGGAGGAGAGGAAGACCCTAACAGCTGGAGGAGAGGAAGACCCTGACAGCTGGTGGGTAATGACACAGAACAGATATGGCTGAGGAAGGCTTGTGATGGCGGCGCAGAAACCGAAGGCCGAAGGCTGGAAAATCTTACAAGTTCTGTTCATCATTTTCTTGGTTATCGAACATTGAGAAAATGTTACTTTGAACTAATGGGATCATCATTACCTTATTCCATTATAAATATCTAATTGCTTTTTGTCTTCCCTTTGATGTGCAATATTACGTATGTCCAAATTTAAATGAAGTTATCCTTCTTAACTATTGAAGCGAGATGGAATTAGACATGAAATGGGGGAGAGAGGACGAGAGGAAAATAAACGCACTAATGAAGGAAGAAGAAAGAAATTAACAAGGGGACTGAGAGGGGTTGGAAGAGCAGAGGAAGGATCAAGTCGTATAAGGGTGGATCTTGGTCACAGACACACGGGATTACGGACATGCACGCGCAGGAAAACACACGCGGAGCAGGCACATACTCAAAAGAAATAGACACCCAGAAAATAAGACATATAGAAAACGTACACAGGTGCAAAAAAGACATACATGCGCACGGTATTGTCATTATCATTATGTATATTACTATAACTGTTATAATAATTAGTATCAGTATCATCACTACCATCATCATCACCATCCTCTTAATCATCACATCATCATCATCATCACCACCAACAACAACATGGTTCTCATCATTATCGTTCTCATTATTGAAATAACTATACAATATTGATGAAGGATGTACACATGATACAATATGCTAAACACTATCTGATCGTCCCCTCTTCCTCATTATCAATCAGCGTGATTAATACTGAAACGCAATCTCCAGTTCCATATTCATAATTAATACAGAAGAGCGGTAACATAAATTTTACCTAATTGTATGCAAATGCAATTGAAATGCAGTATTTACGAATTTGATTACGAACACAAACGCATCACTGACGCCAAATCTCCATAATAACTGGGCGTCCGAATCAAAGATCATATTATGAAGCAGAAGCCGAGCCACACTGCAAGCAATCGGAGGCAGACAGGGCTGATAACTGACTCATTATCATCTGCTTGCAAGGAACTAGGCACAATATGCACACACGCCGAATGGTGCATGTGCCTGGCCGTATATACTTTAGATATGTATGCTGTTTAGATATTATGCTTTTCATTATAGTAATGGCAGCAGTAGGAGTCCTCGCCGTATGCCACGTTCGGCTACATCCCGCATTTTTTTTTTTCTTCTTTTTTAATGTGTCAGCAGCAAAGTCCATCTAAGAATGACAGAGTCCCTTGCTGTTTGATAATGCGGGATGGATTATATTTATAACCAGCGACGTATTTTCAAGAAAGTCTCGCTACTTGAAAGGTTTAAAGTCGCCAAGCCAAAATAAATAATTATTTTTAAAATTAAATATCGTAAATGTGTTATGGCCGAAATGCCCCCCCTCCCCCCCTTTTTTTTGGGGGGGGGGTACAAGACTTCATTATTATCCTTTCCCTTATTTATCTTTTTCTGTTATTCTTTCTCCTTGGCGACGTCCCCAAAGGGTCGCGGTAACCACCAAAGGTGAATGTCGTTACTTAGTTTTTTTGTTTTGTTTTTCCTTTCCCTCTCTCTTCTTGGTTGTTTGTATTATCGAACAATCGACTTGGTCTTCAGGTACTTCATTTGCATATTTTCTTCACTTCCCGCCATGCCTGGGGATCTACATCAGGGTATATGTACCCATGGTTGGAGGAAGTAAAATCACTTCAGTCCTGACCTCTGTCCTCCACTTTGGCTCTTCGCGGTTGGAACTTGCCTTTGTGAGTGTGTGCTCGGATTTACCTCGCTTTGCGCCAGGTTTACCGAGTTCGTGTCTCTTCCCCAAGTTAACCAATTTCTTCGGTTGTGTGTAGGAGACGACTGGTGTCTTTCGGTCTTGAGCGTGTGACATGCTGCATTGCCATCTTCAGGGTACACTCTATTTTACCACGTCCCACTGCAGTACTTTGTGATATCCAGGTGTTAGAGAGCTTAGAAGGGTCAAGTGAGCAAGAGGAACACTGAGTGAGGGTTCGTACCACCAGTGTTACCATCAAGTTATTATTGAATGAATTCTTATTTAGGTTTGTTTCTTCTTGAGGATCCGTAACTCCAGGGAGAAAGATCTTTGTCGAGATCTTTTTATTTGTTTTTTCTTTATATAATTTTTTGTTTGTTTTGGTTTGCCTCGTGCGTTGTCTTGGTTGATTTCTGCCTGACCTTGTGGGTGCTCTGGCAGTCTTTGACGGTCTGTACTTCCAGTATTACCACTTGCTTTATCATTTTTACCTAGTTTTCTCTCCTCTCAGCTTGAGGGTCCGTACCTTCCTAGAGAAATACCTCTTCAGGATCTGTTTATCTTTCTTATTAGTGTTGTTGTTCTTGGTTGATTCCTGCCTGAACTTGTGGGTATTCAGGCAGTCCTCGTGATCTGTGCCCCTTTTCTGTTTTTAATTTTTTGACTTGACGTCCACTTCCAAACTTTTTTATACGCGTCACTTTTTTGTATACAAGTGTTTATCAGCACTAGTTTTTTTCTTCTTCTTCATAGGTTAATCTACATTTTGAGTTGGAGATTATTTACATATATATATATATATATATATATATATATATATATATATATATATATATATATATATATATACTTAGGGATTTGTATGTTTTCGTGCTGACACCTTGATAACGCCAATGGATATGGGACGCCAAGTCAGGGGTACTATTATTATTATTATTAAGTATTTCTGGTGTTAGTTTCTTGCGCAAAACCTCCGCTGTGATAAAATGGTGATACACACATTTTTACCTCTTTCCATGACTGAAAACCACCTGCATAACTCCATAGTGAGTGCAATTTGCTCCTCAGAATAAACCTCACACTATCATAGAGCTTTCACTCAGTCCCAGTAAAAAATATATCTGACTCCTATTTACCATTAAAGTTCTGGTTCTGACCAAGGTTGGATGCTTAAATCTTCCTCGGACTCGGGTCTCCTAATCAGCACACTGCTGGTTACTCCATCTTGCAATCCCTGAAAGGCTGTAAAATGGCTAGATGAATCAGAGTATATTAAGCTGATATCAAAGAACAGACTCTAATGCTATACCTGGGATCCCGCTTCTAGCAGGCGGATTATCAAACCGAAGGGAAGAATAATAATTCTATGATCCTGCATTTTTTTTTTTTTTTTTTTTCGAAACACGTTCACGCAGACACTATCTGACTTTTCACATTTACACACTTACGCGTCCAACATTCAGCATACATACTCTATTTTCCTTCCACTCTTCCCTTATACAACATTCAAACCCGCGTACACAACACACACGATTCCCGAACCTACTAGTCGGGTGGTGTCAGCGTGCCGTAGACCTGGAACCTAACATCTGTCCTTTGCAAACGAATCTTTCCCAGAATATTTATCTGTATTCTCTGTTGAGCCCGAACTCAACCAGACCCAGTCTACTGGGTCTACGCCCCGCTACAGTAATGATTAAGATAAAAATAATGATAGCAATGATAATGTTATTGATAATAACAATAAAAATAATAATAACAACAAAACAACAACCAATGATAAAACAGCAATAATAATGTTAAGATTAATGATTACTGAGATCTGAAGTAAAAATAATATAGTACTAATCTCACCAGTTTTATTAATGGTAATGATAGAATATGATAATGGTAACAGTAATGACGTTACACATTACTAACAGATGCAGAAATAGCGATACTTTTAATGGTAATATTATGAATTTATCTTATTATTATTAACAAAAGCAAAAACAAAGCAACAATAACAAAAAACAAGAAGCATATAATTTGTAGTAGTAATAATGATGATAACAGTGATAATGATAATAATAATAATGATAATAATAATGATAATGATAGTATTACTTCTAATGATAATAATAATAGTAATAGTAATAATAATAATGATAATAATTGTAATAATAATAATAATGATAATAGCGATAATAAGTGATAATAATAATGATAAGGATAATGATGAAAATAATGATAATAATAATAATAATAATAATAATAGTCATAATGATCATGATAATATTTAGAGCAGTGCTAATGATAGGAATGATGATAATGATAATGATGATTGTGATAACAATAATGACAATGACTAAGCCCTTGACATCGCCTGACAATGTCAATTAAGATAATAATAAAAGTAATAATAACAAGGATACCTATAACAATATAATGGTAATGATAATAATCTAATAATAATAATAATGATAATAATAATCATAACAATGACAACGATATTCATAAAGATAACAAGCTTATCTGCGTCTCGCGAACCCCAGACTGAAAATACAATTTCATTAAGGCAAAAAGCCCAAGAGCAGGAATAAATTTAAATGATCCCCTGACCTGCTCTAGAGAAAGTTCCAAGATTGCAATGTTGCCAACAATAATGTGTATATTTCTTGAATACTTAGCAGGGTACAAAAGGTGTTTTTTTTTTTTTTTTTTTTTTTTTGGGGGGGGGGGTTACATTGAAGTACAAGTTTTTGTCTTGAGGCGGAGAATATTTAACACTCTCTGGAAAACAAAAGCTATACAAAACAAGTCTGAAAACGTCAGAAAAATTATATGTGTCTGAAAGCAATTCTGGAGAAACTGTGTTAGTTTATACATCTTTCATACCCTTATAAATCTACCTAAAGAAAACAGTAATAGCATACGCATTCAGCTGTAGATCAACAAACTGGTTGTGAAGACGGAAACAACTAAATCATATTAAACTATGTGGATTTCTTTCTTTTTTTTTTTTTTTTTGGAAGAAAAGAAAAGAAAAAAAATATATATATGTATAAGTACACACACATAAACACACACACACACACACACACACACACACACACGCACACACACACACACACACACACACACACACACACACATATATATATGTATGTATGTATAAATATACATTATATATATATATATATATATATATATATATATATATATATATATATATATATATATATAAAACACACACGTTCATGTGTTTGTGTGTAGATAGATATATAACAGGAAAACAAACGAGGACACCATTGGACTAGCGATATTTCCCATACCATATCAATAGCATTTCCACATAATTTCCTGAGAAACTAATCGAGTAGCCAATGTCAAAATATTCGCCAAAAAATAATGATAATAATAATAATATTAATAATAATAACAATGATGATGGTAATAATAATGGTAATAATGATGATAATAATAATAATAGTAATAATAATTATTATTATTATAATGATAATAACAACAACAATAATAATAATAATAGTAATAATAACAATAATAACATAACAAAAAAAGGCGTAGAAACGAAAAGAAAACGAACGTAAGCAAATTAAGAGCGGCCCTCGCAAAAACACCTCCCACTTGCAAACGACGATGTTACCACTCTCCCCATGCAAATGCTGGCTCGCCTATTTTGGTCACAGTGCACTAGGACGTCAAGGGAACGTGAGGATTCCAGAAAAGGAGAACTGCTATTCACGGCGGGACCTAAATGAGTAAGCCGAAAGTTCCCTTGTGAAGGGTTTGGTATTCTTCTCTGCCCCTTTTGCAGAAAGAGGAAGAGGGAGGGAGGGAGACAAAGAGGAAGAGGGAGAGAGAGAGGGAGGGGGGGGAGGGAGAGGGAGAGGGAGAGAGAGGAGGGAGGGGGGGGTGAGAGAGAGGCAGAGACCCGAGGCAAAAGGACAGACACTGAAAAAGGGAGAGAGAGAAAAAAAAAGGCAGACAGACAGACTGAAATAGGGAGAGATAGACTGCCTGAGAGAAGTAAAGACACACACACACACACACACACACACACACACACACACACACACACACACACACACACACACACACACACACACAAGCAGAGAGAAAGAGAGAGAGAAGCACGAAAAGCTATAGCCATCCACAGATTTACATATTTTTTCACATGTAAGATCTACCTTACTGAATCCCCGAGTTCTCAAAAGACCGCAAAAATCATCTGCCATGTAATACTCTTGATATTCTGTTACTTTTATCACTTCAGGTCCGTTTATATGATCCGACTCTACTAACAATGATTCAGTATTGAATTTTTCAGTGTACGTAATTTTTCATTGTATAACCATGTACACACACATATACATTCATATAGATAGACAAACATTCTTATGGCATGTTTAAATGCGTATTCGTGTGTGTGTGCGTGTGTGTGTTTATGATTGTATGTGTATGTGTAGACAAATGTATGTGGAATGAAAGCAGTGATTTCATTTGAAACCTGAGAGAATGGATTATTTTCTCACTTCTTTCTGTTCTTATGCAACTTTTCGATTCCAGAATAGGAGCAGCAATCTCTTTACAAATCAATCAGTAAAAATAGAAACTGATAAAGCTACGTTTTTAATATTTCGTCATCGACTCAAGTTGAGCCTCTTCAACTAGATGAATCGGCGGAATATCAATTTTTCGAAACAATCTATGAGCAAGAGTGATATTGCCTTTACATGTATCGAAAGTTTATGAAAGAAACACAAGAAAAATATGATGAAAGTTTCAGAAACGAGACGAGGCTTATCGCCCTTTCATCTCTCCTCAATTCGTTCAAAATATTTACAGCTTCGCCCATGCTTCTTCGTTGGATCCGCGCAAACTACGTGTTCGGTTAAGCCTTCTCTCGCTTAGCGTATATTTGGAAAGTCATAACCTGGGCCCTGAAACAATGCCTTCTCCAAGGCCTGCATCGAGGACTCTGCATACTCGTGGTTAAGGGGTCTTCAAGGGCGACCGAGGGACCGCTTGGGACACGCTCATGACGGTGCACAGTGCTTGCTTTTTCCTCGTTATTTTTGGAGGGTGATATAACAAACATTTAGTAAGAACAACATACAAAAAAAAGAGGAAAAAAGGTAAAATGTTCCCAATCACCGAATGGTAGTAATGCAGCGTTTAGGATTTTTTTTTTTTTTTTTTTTTTTTTTAAGGACTA
>NC_091570.1:8304979-8307479 GCF_042767895.1 Penaeus vannamei
AACAAAATAACAACAATAATAACAATTATTATCATCATCATTATTTTTATCCTCATCATTTTTATCATCATTATTATTATCATTATTATTACTATTATTAGCATTATAGTTATTATTATTATCATTATTATTATGATCATGATCATTATTGTAATTATTATTACTATTATTATTACTATTATTATTATCATTTTTACTATTACTATAATTATTATTGTTATTATTTCATCATTTGTATCATTTTTATTTTATTATTATTATTATTATCATCATCGTTTTCAATATCATTATACTTATTGTTATCATTATCATTACTATTATTATTGTAGCTGTTGTTTTTATTATCATCACATCATAATAATGTTTTTTCATCATCAATATTATTTTTATTATCAGTGTTTCTTGTTATCAGTATTACTGTTATTATTGTTTTGTTGTTGTTTTTCTTCTTTATCTTATTATTATTATAATTATCATTACTATTTTTATTTTCAATATAATTATCATCGTGATCATCGTCATTATCATTGTCATTATTACTAGAAGAGTATTATCATTAATAGCTCTAAAGATAATATACACTGTAAGTAATAAATTTTGGATTGAACATGAGTAAATATCATGTCTTAGTCCACCAGTATTTACCTTTCCATTAACGACTCATCCATGCGGTAATTAATTTGCTTTTCCACCTAAGACAATGCACCTTCCCTTCATTTTCTTCATGTCGTTTGAGAATTTCTTCTTTTGTTCTACTCCCCTCTCCGTTCCCCCACTTCTTGCTTCAGTATTTTATATTCTCTCGAGTTCCTCTCCCTCTGTTTGTTTTTGCGGGTTTGTTTCTATCGTTTGCATCTGTCTTTGCGTTTTCCCTTATTTGGCCTAATACATCACCGAACGCAACGTCAATTTGACAAGGCGTTTGTGTAATGAACAAAGAAGGGAAGGCTTTACTGGCCGCCGTTTCCAATAATTGTACGCTTTTTAACAGCACAGTTGGAGCTGCAATATTAGGTCGAAAAGTTCTCAGAAGTTGACAAAGGAATTAGTAATGGGCGGTGGATGAAGGAAGTTTAATGTTGTTTTTCTTCAATGTATTTTTTTTCTAGAAAACTATTAGTAGGACAGCAGGTTTGGAATCATGTGGTATACCTGATGTACTCGAAAATCGAAATGAAATACAAGTTTGATAATTTTTATTAAAGCTGATTACTTTTTCACCTGCCAGGGATTCGCCGGTTGTGTGATTAACATAACACTATTATGCAAATCATAGCAAACAGGCAAACAAAACTATTAATATTGTGCTGAAGTAAATATACTCTAGCGTTGCTTCAGTTAAGCGAACCAATAAATGCTTACTTTATTCATTTAACAAGATTATGATTGTAAAAGTAATACACTTCATGAAGAGACGGATAAAATCTGACATGCACAAACAGTGTTTGTCTTCGGGCAAACTGGAGGTAGCGGGAGAGAGATAAAGGAAGAGAAAAGATCTTTGTATACACAGGACCCAGAAAATGAAGGAGACAGCACTGGGATCCGATGTAGCGTGCCAAATAACGAGGGTAAGTGTATTGTTGATGCGCCGTCAATTACTGGGCCGCGGGTATCATTCATTCCGCGTAATTGCTCGCGGCGACAGACTTACGAGGGGCGTGGATACAGCGCCTTTCTCGCGTGCAAGTCGAGCATGGCGAGTCTCCGCCGCAAACGGAGGCGTGGGTGACATCTGCAGGAAGAGCGGCGAGGGAAACCGCCCGGAGGAGACTTCCACGTTGTAAGAGCGATGATACGTCACAGGAGCGGTGGCAGGAATGGCATTACGTTACGGAATATAAAAGGTTAGGAATAATGTAACCATGACTGGAATAAATCGTGCTGACAAGTAACGCAAGCGTTTAATGGTGAGGTATGATGGCCTTTCTGAATACGAGGCTAAAATTAGATGTGATAAACGATAATAAACTCGGGGAACGCATGAAAATTTGTGAACCCTCAATCATTAAGAATAATTACCTATGTAAATACTTCCATGAAAGAAAAAGTACTTAATGAGAACTATTACCATTTTAAGTCTTTTATCATCATTCACTAATGACAAGTGAACATCAAAAGAAATGAACTCCATTTTTCAAAAGTACTAATATACCCCAATACATAACGAAAAGTAATTCCGAAAACATAACAACTAAATGAAAATATATAAAAATAACAGCGTTACAAACACACCACTCTATCCAATTTGAGGTACGCAAATAATAATGATGATGATGATGATGATGATTAATGATGATAATGATAATGATGATGATGATGATGATGATGATGATGATGATGATGATGATGATGATGATGATGATGATGATGATGATGATGATAATAATAATGATAATGATAATGATAATGATAATGATAATGATAATGATAATGATAATGATAATGATAATGATAATGATAATGATAATGATAATGATAATAATAATAATAATAATAA
>NC_091570.1:8324979-8332479 GCF_042767895.1 Penaeus vannamei
CAAAATCCCCCATCACAGCCCAATTTAATTTTTTTCTTCCTGATAAGAAACACTCGGAAGGGAAGTGTCTTGTCTGCCGCACTCTTATCAAGAACATTACCGACGGAATCGACGTTATCGGCACAGATGACTCTGACACACGGGGTGGGGTGGGGGTGGGGTTGGACAAGCGGGAGTAGAGAGAGGGGAGGAGGGGCGGGGGGGCGGGGGTGGAACAAGAGGGAGTAGGGGGAGGAGGGTGGAACAAGAGGGAGTAGGGGGAGGGGGTGGAACAAGAGGGAGTAGGGGGAGGAGGGTGGAACAAGAGGGAGTAGGGGGAGGGGTGGAACAAGAGGGAGTAGGGGGAGGGGTGGAACAAGAGGGAGTAGGGGGAGGGGGGTGGAACAAGAGGGAGTAGGGGGAGGGGTGGAACAAGAGGGAGTAGGGGGAGGGGGAGGAGGGGCGGGAGGGGGTGGAACAAGAGGGAGTAGGGGGAGGGGGTGGAACAAGAGGGAGTAGGGGGAGGGGGAGGAGGGGCGGGAGGAGGGTGGAACAAGAGGGAGTAGGGGGAGGGGGTGGAACAAGAGGGAGTAGGGGGAGGGGGTGGAACAAGAGGGAGTAGGGGGAGGGGGTGGAACAAGAGGGAGTAGGGGGAGGGGGTGGAACAAGAGGGAGTAGGGGGAGGGGAGGAGGGGCGGGAGGGGTGGAACAAGAGGGAGTAGGGGGAGGGGGGTGGAGCAAGAGGGAGTAGGGGGAGGAGGAGGAGGGGGGGGGTGGAACAAGCGGGAGTACTGTCTTGTGCAAGAGGTTATTTCTGCTTTTTTCTTTCTTTTCTTTTTTTTTATTTTTTCTTTCTTTTCTTTCTTATTTTTCTTTTTTTTCTGTCTATTACTGATTGGAAAATACATGTTTTTCAGTTACTGGGTGTTGGTAGTACCGTTTTTAATATGTGAGAGAGAGAAAAAAATATTTTATCATTATTATCATTATTATAGACCATGATAATTCTATAATAACAGCAATAATGATAATGATCACGATAAGATATAATGACAAAAAAGTAATAATAATGATGATACTACTACTTATAATAGCACTGACACTAATAATCATCTTTATCATTATCATAATTAATAATATCATTATTACTATTATCATTATCATCATAACAATAGCACTGATAAAGGTAAAAATACATTACTCAATCATTCAGATAAAATATTCCCCAGAAGTAGCGTTCCTTTTCTTATCGTAGTCTTCAAAGATTTTCTCAACAGCAAGGAAAAGAAGAAGAAAAAAAGATCTATTTATCATGAAAATCCATAATGACAAGAAAAGCGTGTTTTGATGCAACGAAAATTTATGCGTCTTATCTCGTAAGCCTGAAAGTTTGAGTCTAAGAAAATCATATTTTTCCCTCCATTAAAGTTTCCCTTCGCAAAATCATTTAATAAATGAAGGGCAGAGATGGAGAGAGGGATAGAAAGAGAGAGAGAGAGTGGGAGAGAAAGGGAGAGAGAGAGGGAGAGAAAGGAAGAGAGAGAGGCAGAGACAGAGGGACAGAGAGGGAGAGAGAGAGAGAGAGAGAGAGAGAGAGGGAGAGAGGGAGAGAGAGAGAGAGAGAGAGAGAGAGAGAGAGAGAGAGAGAGAGAGAGAGAGAGAGAGAGGGAGAGAGGAGAGAGAGAGAGAGAGAGAGAGAGAGAGAGAGAGAGAGAGAGAGAGAGGTGGGGGGAGGAGTGGGGGCTGGAACTAGAAAGATAAATAAATAGATAATATAAACAGACAGACAGAAGGAAATATATATATATATATATATATATATATATATATATATATATATATATATATATATATATATATGTATATATATATATATGTATATATATATATATATATATATATATATATATATATATATATATATATATATATATATATATATATATATATATATATATATATATATATATATATATATATATATATATATATATATATATATATATATATATATATATAATATACTTTACAAATAGATAGATAGATAGATATGCAAACAAACAAAGACAGAGAGATGGAGAGAGAGAGAGAGAGAGAGAGAGAGAGAGAGAGAGAGAGAGAGAGAGAGAGAGAGAGAGAGAGAGAGAGAGAGAGAGAGAGAGAGAGAGAGAGAGAGGTGACTTCTAACATCCTTACCTTGTTATCCACTTTCGCTGTCGACTTATTTCACCTGAGGAGAATATTCTTGTCAACGAAGATTGGATATAACAGCACTAAAGAATAATGAGGGATATTCCTGTGACGACGTTGATAATGAAAAGAAAAGAAAAATGAGTGTTATGGTGGATGTGAACTAAAGGATTTTTCATCATGATGTTACAGGAAACTTCCATCAATCAGCTGCATTCAAAAATCGATTGATCACTTTGAAAATAAAATTTAGCAACTATGGTAAATTTTTTCACGACCCAACCGTGCCCTTAGTAAACTAGTTTCAGTAGTAACTATGGTAGATTTTTTTTTTCACGACACAACCGTGACCTTAGTAAACTAGTTTCAGCAGTAACTATGGTAGATTTTTTTTTTCACGACACAACCGTGACCTTAGTAAACTAGTTTCAGTAGTAACTATGGTAGATTTTTTTCACGACCCAACCGTGACCTTAGTAAACTAGTTTCAGTAGTAACTATGGTAGATTTTGTTTCACGACCCAACCGTGACCTTAGTAAACTAGTTTCAGTAGTAACTATGGTATATTTTTTTCACGACCCAAACGTGACCTTAGTAAACTAGTTTCAGTAGTAACTATGGTAGATTTTGTTTCACGACCCAACCATGACCTTAGTAAACTAGTTTCAGAGAATCCTTAGCCTGAGTCTGGAGTAGATAAGTGAAGGGTTAAGTGTACTCTCGTTTCAACGATTCTTCCACAAACGTTGATGTGGAAAGATATATAGAAAAATGTTGCAAATGCTGATGGAAGACCAAGGTTATTATCCACCTTCACGCACTCGTGTATGTACGTGTGTGTGTATGTATGTGTGTGTGTACACACACACACACACACACACACACACACACACACACACACACATATATATATATATATATATATATATATATATATATATATATATATATATATATATATATATATATATATATATATATATATATATATATATATATATATATATATATATATATATATATATTGTGTGTGTGTATATGTGTGTGTGTGTGTCCGTGTGTGTTTGTGTGTGTGTCCGTGTGCGTGTGTGTTTATGTGTGTGTTTGCGGGTGTGTGTGTGTGGGTGTGTGTTTGTGTGTGTGTATGTATGTTTGTGTGTGTGTGTGTGTGTGTGTGTGTGTGTGTGTGTGTGTGTGTGTGTGTGTGTGTGTGTGTGACCCCCAAAAAAAGGTAAAAAAAGAGAAAAAGCCACAATGCACGATCGAGATGTATAGAGATGAGTGAGACAACACTTTCGAAACCCTCCTGGTTTTCATCTTCAAGACAGAATACCTGAAAATCAAATCAGCAACAATGATAATGATAACAATAATAATTACGATAATGTTTATAATAGTAAAATGAAAATGTGGATTATGATGATGATGATGGTGGTGATGATGATGATGATGATAATGATAATAATAGTAATAATAATGATAATAACAATAGTAATAATGATAATGATGATACCGATGAGAATTACAATAATAATGAAATTGACAATAATAATCATAATAGTGATGAAGACATGATAATGATGATAACAATAATGATGATAACAATGATGATGAAATTGATAAATACAGTAACACTAATAATATTGATAGTATTAGTAATGAATGATAATTATGATGATGAAGATAATAGTAACATTAATAATAATCATGATCATAGTAATAGCGATAATGATAATAATCCTAAAAAATCAATGGTAATGATGATAATAATATGAATGATAACAACAACGATAATCATTATGATAATGATTTGAATATGATTGTGATAATAATAACATTGATAATGGTAATGGTGATGATTCTAATGATGATAAAATGATGGCAATAATTATGCTATTAATAATATTAGTTGTAATAATGATAACATCAATGATAATTATAAAAAAAAAAAAAGATAAAGATGTACTTCTACTAATAATAATAATTAATCATCTAAGTTGCTTAATTGTTTTCGTGCAATGATATCAACTTACACAGGTAATAAAGATCTCATTAAACACTGTAACACTGTCAAACACCGGTAATTAGCTCGCTTGTTACACCATCCGCTCGACCGTGACAAACCTTATATAATTTCTTATATAATATAATGTCATATTATACAATAATAACCTTATATAATATAATAATATATAAAATATGAATATAAGTTCCCGGACATTTCTGAAAAAAAATCCCTCGTAGCCACGGCCATTGTGATTCGCCCTTTCCAAATGCTCTAACCAAAGTAGTTTTTATTTGAAGAGAAGGACGAGCGAGCGCACGAAGATCATGGCTACTAAGTGCAAAAAAAACAAAACAAAAAAACAACAACAACAACAATAACAAAAAAACAGAAATATGGTGGTATAATAAGGTTTTCCATGAAATGTGTAAAAAAAGAAAGAAAAAAAAAAGAAAGAAAAAAAATACAAATGTAAGTACCTTACAGTATCTGATCCATGTCATTCCCTTGGGGTGTGTCATTGATTACAGATTACGTGTACTCTTCACTACACTATCAAACATAATGATAATAATATTAACAATAATGATGATGATGATGATGATGATAATATTAACAATAATGATGATGATGATAATAATAATAATGATAATAATAATAATAATAATAACAACAACAACAACAACAACAACAACAACAACAACAACAACAACAACAACAACAACAACAACAACAATAATAATAATGATAATAATAATAATAATAGTGCTGATTATGATAATAATGATGATAATAATAACGGTAATGATAATGATAACAATAATAATAATAATAATAACATCAGTAATAATAATAATAATAATAATAATAATAATGGAAGAGATTTTAAAAATAATTACAGTAAAAAAATAATGATAATGATAACTAATAATAATAATGATAATAATGATAATGATAATAAATCATTATTAAAGAATAACAGTTAATAATACTAAGGATGACGGAAATAAAAAAGCTGATGATAAAAGTTATGATAATAATTATTATGATAATGAAGATGATATTAAGGAAAATGATAATAATATTTATAATAATAATGACAACGATAATAGGTAAAATCATTATAATGGTAATAATAGTAATCATGACAATAATGAAAAAATAGTTGTATTAATGATAGTAATATTGATATTAATAGTAATGGCAATAATGATAATGGTAATGATGATGATGATTATAGTAATAGTGATAATAATGGTAATAATGATAACAATTATAATGATCATAACAATGAAAATGATAATAATGATGCTAATAACAATAATGATAACATTGATGGCCATTAAAAATAATTATAATATTAATTGCCATATTTCACACTCAGTAAATAGATCTCATCAAATGTCTCAGATATGATTATTATCTTTTATTTTATCCCCTGGGGAATAAAATGCTTCAAGGGAGACAGATAAACTCCAGCAATTATATTTTCAATGTATATAATTGATACATAAACACAAAAACGAGAGAAAAAAAATCACTGTTGTAAAAACATATAAGGCGTAAAGCAACCGAGGTAGTGCCACCAGTATAGTCCAGTCCGAGGTACTGTCACGATCCGGAGCAATGCGGCCCGGGGTAATAGACGCCAGGGTAGTGCGGCAAGGGGTAATGGACCCCAGGGTAAGTGGCCAGGGGTAATGAAGCCCAGGGTAAGTGGCCAGGGGTAATGGAGCCCAGGGTATGTCCTTCCACTCTTACAAAAAATAGAAGCTGAAAGGAGAACCCGTTTCGGTAATCATTTACCCAATTTAGTCATCTTATAATTTTTAACGTCACTTCATTTCACTTTTATAGTCACTATATTTTGAATTCAAATATTCACTTGTACTTAAAATGTGTATGAGTGTGGAGTTTGGAGCCAAGTGGCTGACCATATAATGGCGACCACCGACCAAGGTCTTCGGGTTCAAAGCGACGAAGAATGGGCCGCCCATTTAAACCAAATGCTCCGCTTACGCACACAAACGGGCGCGCTCTTACACTTCACGCAAAATATAAACAAGTGAAACCATCACCAAACCTAGTAAAATGATGATGATAAAGAAGATGAAGATGAAGATGATGATGATTTCAATAATGAAAACAATAATGGCAATAATAATAATAATGGTAATAATAACAAAAACTAATAACGATAACACTAATAATAACAATGATAATCAAGGTATTTTTACATAGGTATTACTTCTGAGCTAAGCCCCGCCTCTTTATTTGTATTAACTGCAAATATTAGATGTTTGTTTTCTTTCTTTTGCTCTTGGTTTCTTTCACGATAATTCCTGTGTCAATGTTATTACTAAACAGTTTTCAAAGGAAATGCACTGAAAACATTACCATAAAATATCACACAAATTGTTGGGGTCAAGAAAGAGGGCGGAGCTTGTGACGTCACTTTCTTTAGCCAAAGAGAGCGCATGTGAAATATCAGATATAGGTAGATACAAAATTATTTATATAATTTACCCGCTATTGTTATAATTATCATAAGTAAAACGTAACTTCCTCTCTTTTATTTACGATAACGAAGAGTTCCTTGCCATTAACGGGTGTTAGAATACTCTAGGAAAAGAATTCAATTAAATTTTGGGTTCAAGAGACTAAACGGAATGGAGCTGTTTATAATTTCCTTGAGAATCATAATAATAATGAAAGTAGAGATGAAAGTAATAAGAATAATCATTACAAAAAATGAATAATGATTACCGTTACCGATAAATGTAAAAATAATAGGAGAGAGAGGGGGGGGAGGGAGAGAGAGAGGGAGAGAGAGAGAGAGAGAGTGTGAGTGAGTGAGAGAGTGAGTGAGAGAAGGAGAGAGAGTGGGGAGGGGAAGAGAGAGAGAGAGAGAGAGAGAGAGAGAGAGAGAGAGAGAGAGAGAGAGAGAGAGAGAGAGAGAGATGATACCTACAGTATCTCTCCCTCTTCCCCTGTTTCCCCTTCAGCCAATACACTGCAACCTCGTCTCCACGCTTTCCTTCCCCGTCCCTGCCTCTCCTCTCCCGTCCTCGGCTCCCTCGCATCCTTCCTCCATACGCCTCGCAGATCTGCTGCCCTAATCTCTCTCATCCCATCATGAGCGTCATGCAAATTTGCTGTATCCAATTGCTCCTTTAGCTCGCCATGCAAATTCATGTTATTGACTCTACCTTCCCATATCCAGTTAGCGAGTCATGGCTTTATTGTCTTTGCTCTCAGGACCTGTTTCGTGCTTGCCGTGTGTGAACGTTTTCCATAATTGAATTTCTGTTGGGAAGCTTATTAT